>NW_015112621.1:385383-387273 GCF_001443285.1 Poecilia latipinna | reverse complement strand
AAAAAATATCTATATAATATATATATATATATATATATATATATATATATATATATATATATATATATATATATATATATATATATATGTGTGTGTTATTCAAAGCTAGTTGTATAAAAATCCAAAAGTAAGAAATTATGTCCAGTTTAACAGAGAGTGTGGTTCAATTATTTCTGGTGGCAAGACATGAAATTATGCAGATATATGAAACCAGGTTACTTAAATTAAAGCTTAATCTACTTCCTCTGAGAAATCTCACTACTTTAAAGCCCCTATGCTGGAGCTACCAACACAGTGTACCTATTATACCTTTTATGGGGGACTGCCTGTGAAGCAAGCATTTTCTAAATGACTTAATAAATGCACTCTGCTAAGCTTTTTTACCCTCTAAAGCAAGTAATTAATGGGTAAAAATGTATACCTGTAAGACCTGCTGTAATTATTTCTGTGTTCACATATGCACATTTTCTCAATTCACAGTTTGCATATGTTGTATCATGTGTGAAAATTCACTACTGTATGCTAACCTCTTATTACTGATACCAATGTGAGTCACTTAGAAACATTTGTAGATGTTAAATTCAATACAGTTTGAATTATTTATAATGCATTAATTCACAATGTCATGTAAAGGTACACTACAAAAAAACATTTAAATTAGCTTAGCTTTCAGCATTCACTCTTCCTGAACAAGCACAGAGGAACAACAGGCAATTGTTTGACTTTACAGCAATCCCTCATACCGAGGATGCCTGTAGCGACAGTGGAAAGGAAAAACTCCCCTTTTAATAGAAAAAAATCTCCAGCAGGTCCTGGAGAGGTACGAGAGGCCATCTGTCATGACCGACTGGGGTTGAGCAGATACAAAAAACTGACCGCTAACTTTCAGGACAATGACGTCTCCAATCTTTTTAACTGTCGAAACTGGAGTTTCTGTAAGAAATGTTGCTACATTAAGAAAGTTATTATGTTCTGACATCACCAAAAACATTCATAGCTTTTTCCAAACATACTGTTAAATTTCAACAAATCCAATCTGCTGATGTTTTCATGTGGAGAAGTTTGGTAAACGGCTAGGCTAATGCTAGCATGTTTATGTTTTATTAGGACTCATTGATAATTTGATTGATTGTTTCAAAGCAGACCTAGTTAATCATGTGTGAACAAAACCTACAGAAAACATTCATAAACGTACGTCTTTGCCTCAAACATCATAATGTTTACTGACTGCAGTGTCAGCTGACAAGACATTTGTCACTGACAGACGGTCACTGCAGCTATGATGTTCTTTATCTGTGAACATCATAGCAAAGAATAAAAAATACCCAGATTTGTTAGATTGATGAAACGATGTCTAAATTCTGTTTTATAAATTTTGTACATGAAAAAGGATGTGCTTGTTGTGTTATCATCATATTTATATTGCACTTCTTGCTGTAAGTAATATAAACACATATCAGAAGTTAAGTTAAGCCAGTGACTTGATGAAGACCCTGATTTTGTTAAACAGTAGTTTCAACTATTATTTCAACTTTGTTTTACTGACATGGCTTTAATTTGCTCAATAAACTGCAGATTATTAATGAACCAATCAAAGACTGAGACAACAAACAGGATAAAATTATGCTAAGATATGATTTCATTTATTTGATGAATACTGTGGATAATGATAACGGAAAGTCAATGTTAACACTTCCACTAATTTTTGAAAAGACACTTTGCTTTGTGAAACATGCTTGAAGTTTGATGAATAGATATAAACATGCAGTAGATGAACTTTGGTTTAAAAAAAAAACTTTTGAAAGAAAACACAATGTTTCCTAAAACACAGTTTGCTTTGCTTCATGTCTCTTTTCCTATGGCTGTATTGGTTATACAAATACGTTAAGG
>NW_015112621.1:346983-381014 GCF_001443285.1 Poecilia latipinna | reverse complement strand
CGTTAAGGTAATCAAGCAGCGTACATGTAGAAACTTGACGTTTACTTGCATAGCAAACAGAGGCTGTGTGTTTGTCTTGGCATCTGCTCGCCTGTGCTCCAGTCTTACTATGTATTTGTACTCTCAGCACACACACCACTTCATCAAACGCTGCTTTCTGCTCCCTCCTCCCAAGCAATGTGTCAAACGGGAGCAGCATCCTGTGCTACGCACTGCTGCTGCTGCTGCTGCTGCTTCTTGTGTGTAACATGATAACAAATGTTGCAGGATTCAATCGAGAATGGGAGGTATGTCGCGGCCAACGTGACCGCTGTAGGGATGCAGCCATGAGATGAGTCAATATCCTTGTGTTTGGTCAAATTTAATAAACCACTCTGCATGTGGGGGGGGCCCTGCAAACTGCATATTTGTCCTGATTCCCTTGCAATGAAACGCAATTGCCGGAGTTTCCACAAGATCCGATGTAGGTAGAAAAAAAAAAAATAATTGCAGGCTGAAATGGAAATTTACATTCATAAATATTGCAGGATTCACCTTGTTTGAATGAATTTGTCCATACCTGCGGACACCGCGGTTTTACTTTTTCACGAGTCGGAGTGAGAAATGTGTCTGGATTAGAGAGACGGCACGTCTTGAGTTTACAGCAGGGGAGAGCGATATGGAACCGATCGATGTTTTTCTCAGCCACCGTATTTCTGCTGAGGGTATTTCCATGCGATTCACAGCAGATGTCGTTAACAACCCAAGTAATCAGCACTTTGAAAAAGATCAACACAACTGTGTCCACAACTCAAGTTATGAGTAATACAATAGAATAACATGTTGTTCATTTATTACAATACAATCCTTTGTTGATCGTCTTTATTTTTATATCTTTTCATTCAAACTGTGATTAAATCTTGGAGCCTCTTCTTTGCTCTCAGGTTTTTTGCATAGATTTTTACACATACGGTTGGCTGGATCAGATTTATTTTCTTCCTTTGAAACCAGTTAAGAGTTTCTTCGGCTGACAGTTGAGTGCATTACTTGTCATTTGCCTTTAATAAATTATACCTGCTAATTCAAGGTCTTGCTGAAGTGTGGTCCCCGGTTTTATTTTTACTCCTCTGCCCTGTCGGGAGCATCGGTCCATCGCTGATTTGTGGTAAATAATCATTTTTCCATTTTCAGATTATTTCAAACTTTAACGGTCAGAAGTTCAGACATACATCTGCAAACAGCACCAACAATATCGTCTTGAGAGGGTTCTTTACCTATCATTAGATGCTTCTTTTATTATCCCTTGGTATCAAGAAATCTTTTTATAGGCCTTTAATTAGGATGAGGCCAGACAGCATTTATTTGCCCTAATGAAGGTAGGCACAATTGCTTTCAAAAGCTGACAGGTTTTCACAATTTTCTTGGCTTTCTCTGCATTTTTGCACCTCCTTTTCAACACTTTTTTATTCAGTCTTTTTACATAGAGGTTTATTTATAAACCTACTTGTATTGACGTTTTTAGATATGCGGATAACTTTACATCTATGTAAAAAGACGGAATAATAAAGGGTGAAACCTTTGTCATTCCATCTTTTATTCCAGTTTTTACATAGAAGTTTATTTATATGTTTATTTTTATTGATATTTTTGGATATGTGGATAACGTGGGTTGCTCCCAACCTCTGGTTCTGGTGTGAAAATACAAAGAAATTGTGTCAAGATTAGTGAAACATCTATATTCTCTGTCATTTCTATTGTGCATATTATTGTGCAAACTGGAATTATGAAAATATATATTTTTTTAATGGGAACATGCCAATTTTGAAAAAAAAAATGTTTTAAAATATTTTTGCTGTAGGATCATTTGGCTTTTCAACTGTATCAAAATTTGTGTATTTTACAAAACTGCAGTAGAAACCCAGCCGTGATCAATAACCAGATGTTACTACTAGCGGAAAACACGAAGAAGATGACAGGAAGTAGTAGGAGGATGATGGTGCAGCTTCTGTTTAACTGCATTTCTTATTCAAGGGAAACACAGCAATTACAAAATTGTATTTTTGCGCCATTAGCTGCACATCGACGACGTTTTGCGCACATTTGTAACAGAAGCGCAGCGTTAGCTTGCACCGAGAGAGGGGTTGCAATGCATTATTCGAAACATCATTACGGCGTTCGCCGTGAAACCCTCTTGAATTCTCCATGGTACTGATATGCAGTCTGTCATAAGCAGTGACATAAAATACTTTTAATGAGCACGGTGCTGTACCTGTGCAGAATGGATTTCTGTAAGCCTGATATTTATCTATCTCAGAGAAAATTGTAGGTTCTGGCTTGTCGAGGAGGTAACACGCTGAATGCTGCCTTTCTGTGTGATAGCTGTGCCTCAGTGCTGCAGGCAGGCAGGCTGAGTATGGTGCCACATGAATCTGGCAGGGGCACTGCAGCCCCGTCTGGAGACAAGGTGATACGGACCGGAAATAATGAGCGTGAAAGAAAGAGTTAAGAGGTGCACTCATGCACAAATTTTCTGCACATTAAAACGCCAGCATGGCCTTGCGGAAAGGTCATGTTATTCAATAAGGACGTGAACCAGTGCGAATGGGAGGCGGGAGGAGGTGGAGATAATGCGTGTAGGTACACAGCTTAGTATCCGTGCTGCACTTCATTATCTTTGATCACTGCTGATATCATGTCAGAGTACGACAGATGACATCTGACTGCCGGCATGTTGGAGGGAAGAGGTTTTCTTTGTAACTGTTGCATGGCGGCAAACCTTTCTGTCGGAAATAATTATCCAAATTCACTTCAGATCAGTTCAACATAAAGCTTTCAATTACGGCTGTCCATCAGGTCCACAAATCTAATTTTCTATTAGATCATAACACGACATTTTTATTGTTGATTTACTTTAAGAGGATGTGACCTACAGCGTTAAACAAGATGCTTACACATGGAGCCTAAAAAGAGATGGAACCGTGTTTCCATTTCTGAATCAAACTAAACTTTTCCTGTTTTGTCTGTCAGGATTACAAATCTAAAGGCCAGAAAAATGAAGGGATAAGTTTTAGTATCTCATACGCTATGATTACTATAAGCAATCTGTTGAGACACAGTCGTTGTTGTTATTGAGAATTTAATGGTAGAACCTCAAAAACATTGATTCCTTGTGTGGCATCATGGGAAATCCAGAGGAACTCAAACAAACCTCCAGAAGCCTTTTTCATAGATGGGTACAAAATGTCCAGATGTCCTAACTCTAATGACCGTCGGCAAACCTAAACATTTGCACCAGTTCTGCCTAGAGGAATAAACCACATTTCCAGCAAACCAGAGGAAACTGTGAGAAAAAAAAAACTAAAAACAGAGTTTCACCAAAAAGTAAAGAAATTTTTTCAACACTTTGAATTTTAAGAAAGAAAATATCTAATTACTTTGGCGTTTAGACGGGCAGTATTGTGTGAAATCAAAATATTTTTAACTTTGCATCATTCTCTGGAGTAACCTGGAGTGTTGCTCTGATTTTCTTCCATTCATATTTGAGTAATCCTGTAGTGGCAGCCAAGCACCGACTCCCCCACTCAGCTCCTTCAGACTAGCAGCAGCAACAGTTGGCAGACACCACTGTAGAAACTACTTTTCACTCCTCAGAACGAAGATAAAGGGTCAATAGAGGAGGATTCCTGTGATGATGTGCTTAAGGCGGCGTGTCGGAAAGACACAGAAGCCCATTTTCAAGGTGTTAGCTTTCTTTTATGTTGTGTTTGATACATGCAGCATATTTATAACAACTGAAGGCAGCATAGTTACTAGACTGTGCTTTAATATGGCACCATGTGGCTGGAAAATAATTTGGTGATCTTAACTGACCTAAAGCAGGAACAGTTTTGTTTGGCCAGACAGTGAGAAACAACATGTTGTATGTAAATATTTTGCTCCAAATGTAGCTTTGAGTCGTTGTGGGTTTGTTTTCCCCGGTGTGGCCTCGGAGGGCAGGGTTGAGTGCATTAGGATGAAGGGTGTTGGTGCCGGTGATTCAGGTAAAAGCGCCCGCTGAGCTCTTTGTGTCCCAGCTCTGAACGGCATGTCAAACAAATGGTCACTGCACAGTAGGCAGGGTGTTTGTCCACGTGGCACTCTGGATGAGGTTCAGTCCAACCCTGAGGACCTGACTCACACATGCCCTTCTCCCTGCCCTCTACACCCCCTCCATCCCTATCTCCTCACCTCAGTGTCCAATTACAGCCCACTCTCATTAGCACAGTGTCTCTCCAGCGAGAGCCTTTGCAAGGGCAGGGATGGCTGCGGCTGCAACAAAGCCACCAACACGAGATCTATCAAAATCCAAGGAAAGAGTGAAAAAGGCAAGTGCAGGCAGGACTTCTCATTATAGAGTGCTGTAGAAGGTGAGGGACGTGAAGAGCAGCCCACCCTGACTGTGCTGAGTGTCATGTTGTCTTTTCAATCTCTTCACAGGACTGACCTCCCACCCGCCCACAAACCAGCTCCCCCGCCTCCCAAAAAGAAGAACAGCGACATGAAGGGACACTTGACCTCTGACGACATCCAGGTAAGACTTTTAATTATCTGCCCAACTTTAAAATGAACATTTGCAGCTTGGACCCGTTTTAAAAACGAGGCATTTGTCTTTACGTGAGAATAAACTGAAGTAGCGTTGAGCCTCTGCCTTTTGTATTTTCTTGAAAAAGGTTTTAATATGCATCAACTGGGCTTCAGCTGAATCCCATTTCCCAGGGTTACCCAAAATTTCCCCTGAAGTTTTCTCAAAGTGCCCTTTGTTCAAATCCTCACAGGCTGGTGCTTAAAATGTTCCCCGGTGAAGCGGGACCCCACTTTGAGAAACCTACAGCACCTTCAATATGTTTTACAGACCAACACAAAGAAGGCCATAATTTGAAAATGGAAAGTATGTTCATGTATCGCTGTTTCTACCAGCTGTGCACATCTGGAGATGGATATTTATTCTGACATTTCTTTACACAATAACTCAACCACAGTTAAACTGAGAAGACAATGTCTGAACTGTGAGTTTTGAAGTCTTGCCACAGATTTTCAATTTTCAATGGGCCAGTTTGAAACATGGATTTGCTTTGATCTAAACCACGGCTCTTCAAATCCAGGCTTCAAGCAACTTTCAGACGGGATCCAGGTCCAAAGCATTTTAACCAAATGAGTGAATCACATCCTCAGTAGCAAGCCAGGTTCTGTAAAGTTCTTCAGATGACCTCATTGTTTGACTCGCGTGGCAGCAAAGTGGCAGCATCATGACATTACATTACTGAAACAAAACCAGCAGCAGCTAATTCCAGTCCTAAAAAGTTGGTGCATGTTTTAGGTGTGTTCTTGCACCAAAACATCTCATCTAATTGGTTCAATTACTTCCTCATTTTGATGCCAAGCTTATTTAAATTTAGGGATGCACTGATTGCAGTTGTCTGGCCAATTACCGATCTGTAGAAAACCTGACCTGCCGGTTCCGATTTTGGCCGATTCCAATTTTCGTTGGCTGAAATGTTGCTCAACATAGCAAGAAAGTTTCTGAATTGGCAATATGGGGGTGCTTGTTGTAAACTGCCAACGTGCAGACGTGACCTGCAGGGCGGTTCATTTTCAAACCTTTTCTGAGGTTGATAAAATCAGCCGATCGTAGAACTCCCAAAACTAAGGAAATAAAATTCTGCATCATTATTTAAATTTGTTGTGGTCAAATCTAAAACCCCACTCAGTTATTTTGGAAGCAATTCATCCTTAACAATTGGGAAACCCTCCACAAAGTCCTTTTAAAAACATTTAAATTAACCAAATGATTATGCAGTTTATGCATATTTTTAAGTCTCTGTAGTTTTCAATTGTCATGCTTGCAAGAAAATCTACAATAAATCCAGGTGCTGCTTTTTCCTGAGAACTGATTCTGCACAGCAGTGTCTCACAAAGTAGCAGGGGCCCGATTTTATCATAGAAATGTCGATTTCACGCCGTCCCAAAATATTAAGGGATTATTTGAATTTGAACTCTAAATCATGACTTCATTTGTGTGTTCATCCACTTAGCTGGTGAGTTCCTGCCTGAAAGCCTGTCAGTCATCATGATGAGCAGTCTCCTTAAATGACACAGAGATAATCAGCACAGCCACCAGGCAGCTTGTAATGACACAGCTCTAATTATTACTCTCTCTACTTTTTGAACTTCCAGAGGTTTTGCCTTAGCAAAACTTTATCAAGTAATTCACTGTAATTTATATCTTTTTTAGGATGCAGCAATAAAGCACCACCTTTCCAGACAGTCCGTGCTCGCATGGCTCTGTTACCAGGAGTCACTACCGAGTCACAGCAAAGTGTTTTCAGGAAGTGGCAGACAACAATGCTTCACGTGGGCGGGTAGACGTCAAAACAGAATCCATGTAAATGTGGGGAGCCAAGATTATTCCCTTCAGCTGTCGTGTGTCTTAATGTGTTAATGTTGCTGGGACTCGGGGAATTTCTTTTTAAAAAAGAAAGGAAGAAAAACCGTCTTCTGCTGTATTTTCTAAAATGTGAAACTGAAAGCTTTAGAGCAGCAGCGTCCAAACTGCTGCCCCGGGGGCCATTTGAAGCTCTACGAAGGATTTTCTGTGGCCCCTGACAGCAATTCAAAAAGGGACGAATATGAACAATCAACACAGGCAGTTCATAAGATCCAGCTAGCCTTTTTGGAGAAAGAGTGAGCCATATGCTGTTCTTCTTGTTGAGGATGAAATTTTAGGAATTATATGCTTTTCTTTTAGGAAGTGTGACTTTTTTTTTTCATAAATTACTGATCAATTCTCAACAAAAATTAGATTAATGTGTAGTTTGTTGCTGAACATCTAAAATTGAGTTAAAAAATGTTGAATTTAGTTGAAGTTGTTTCTCTAATGCAAAAGAAGACAAAACTAACGCAAAAATAACTTTACAGCAACATACACTAGCTTGTTTTAAGTCAGTAATTCTTGAGTGTTGGTAAAAGTGCTGGTTCCACTTGCAGATTATTTCACTTCTGACATGGAAAAAATGAAGAAATCATTTACTTAAAACTACCTCTTACATCTTGGGGATATGTTACTTGTTCTTTAGTTTTGTCTTATTTCTAATGTACTAAGATATTAGCTTTAGAAACTAGACCAAAAATACTGGTAAGATTTAGTATTTTTGCTGTACAAATGTTTAAAAACTAAAAGTTGGGCAGTTAAAGTCTCTGTATTCAACAGATGACGAAAATGTTTATAAAATCGCTTTTTTCCTTTTTTTTTTTTTTTTTTTTTTTTTTTGCATTTGCTCAACTGTGAGGCATGTGAGACGATTTTTCTGCTAAATGTCCCCAGAGTCCCTCTGCAGCCGACTGGAAGCAGCTCAAACATTTATGATCAAGCAGACTAAACGCAACAACTACTGCGCCGCTGGCAAAACCAACCATTCAGGAAAAACAGACTAGACAAAGCAGGCAGGAGGAGATAAAGTGCATCGACGAAAGCTCTTTTTCTCACATGCAGTGGCTTAATAATACCACAGATATGCTAGGAAGACAACATGCTGCAGCACCAGAGCCTTCTGTGCAGCTGGACCTAAATGAAATGTGTATACCAGGCACAGGAACCGTCCAGCCAGCCTGGATGTCTGTTGCTCTGAGAGCCAAATAGAGAACAACCATCGACAAGGCTGGAGCATTTTTTTTTCTTCTTCTTTTTGTTCGAATAAGTCTTTCTACCATTTTATTACATCTAAAGTCCGGTGCTCAGCTCTCTGTATGTCCACTGAGGCATTAAATTCTTCACCTTTTGACATAAATAGGTTCACAGTGCCCAAGAGTGTATTGACTGGAGTTCAGCTGCTTCTGCTGACTGGGAGGAAAACGGCAGTGGGCAGCCTTTTGATCCCTTAAATTCAACAGCACATTGTTGCAGAGACGAAACACTTTTCATTGTTTTTGGCTACTTTGATGACTTTCAATCACTTTTTTTTTACTTTTTATTGGAAAGTGAAACAAAAATCAGTTAATATCTCTGTGTGTTGAGTACGTAATGTGAGCAAACAGCCTTAAAAGCCCGTCTCTGCCAGAGGCCTTCACCCTGCAGTTGGATATTTATCCATTAGAAACACACAGCGGGGTCGTTAGTATAGATAGACATTACGCTTCTCGTTAGCTGTACATACGTACAGCTTTTTTTACTAAATGGGTCATCATTTTACAAGCTTAGCAGGGAAAACAAATCCTTGGGATACATGCATATTCCTCTTAACTGCTGTTTCTTTTTATTTTTCCTGAAAAAATACAATTTTTCAGGAAAAGCGATACACGCTAAACATTGCTGTTTTAACACCCAATTGAAAACAGTTTATATTTATTGTTTCAAAGTTAGAAAGATTAGCTTATTAGTTAGAGGTGGAACAGTGACGAGCAAAAATATTTAATTCCCATTCTTTCACATTACAACCACAACGTAGGATGAATATTTGGGGTGTTTATATGACAGACCAACACAATAAAGGTAGTAGTTGTGAAACAGAAGGATGGTTTGCACTCTTTCTTTCTTATAAATAAAATATGAAACATGTTCTGATTATTCAGTTTTAGCCAAATGGCCCATTCTTCTCTGCAAAATAATTCACACTGAATCTGACTGGTTGGTTAAATCCTTGGTTGCAACTTCCACCAAGTTTTCCTCCAGTTTAACTTCCCACATCATGATGCTGACACTGTTTTTCTTAGATTAATATCCAGCTTCTAGCAAACATTTGTAGTCCAAAAAGGTGCATCTTGATCTCATTTGACAGGAGGACCTTCTTGTTTTTCTTCTTCTTGTGTCTCCAAATAGCTCCAAACAAGACTTTGGAGATCCAACATTTTTGAAAATCATAGATTTTGTTTGAGGTTTGTGGTTGTAACATGATGAAATGTTACGGTGCAAGAGGCTTAAATACTTTTACAAAGCGATATAAACTGTGTCAGCCAACGGTCAGTTGTTTCTATCTGTGCTTGCCAATCGAATCCCACCTTAAGGCATGAAACAAAATCCCTGTAGCTATGTTGTGCCGTTTGCGTTCAGCTTTTACGTTGCTGCTCTGCTATTTCAGAGATTTGCATCATGCGTTTCTCTGATATGGAAGTCATTAATTTGACAAAATAACTGGTGCAAGAGTTCAGCACTGCAACCTGAAAGTTTAATATACTGTCAAGCTGCAATCCTCGTCAGATCTTAAATTAACGGTGCCAGTTTCTTCTCATTAGAACCACAAAAAGCTGCATGTGAGCAAAATAAGTCAGAAACGGTTAATTTAACGTGATCTTTTCTTGCTGTCTTGTTTCTTTCAGCTACTGTACATCCAGTAAAAAGTTGCAGGGCTAATTGCGTGAGGAGCTCTTGTCATGCTGACCTCTTGCTGTTTTTTTGCAGGTGGTTCATCTTGACAAAGATGAGGAAATGCAGAAGCTGCCTCTGCAGCCCCCGTACTACGACATGGCGCCCTCTGAGTCGACCCCCTTCACTGATAAACCGGTGAGAGCTGATTTCCACAGGAACCGCTGGGCTGTTGCCATTAGGTGTCGATTTTAGACAAAAGGGTGACCTTTTGTCGTCATTATGCCTTGGAGTTGGTAATTGGTTTACGATGTTAAAAGCCTCTACAAAGCCACTAAGGAGCTTGTATTTATTTTTTTGCTTGCTTGGTGTTAAAAGCGAACACTGGCCGGTGAATCCGCAGGGGGTTTCGTCTAAGCCTCTTACCTCATCTTCTCCATCAGCTTCTCTCATCTTCGACGTAAACGTGGCAGCCTCATTTCTTCCTCTTTCTGCATCATCTTTTGTTCTGACCTCGCTGCTCTGAACCTCCTGCCTCACCTCTCCTTCACACCATGTAATCCCCTGTAATTGCCTGTGGGTTTTGCCTTGCTAGCATGTGCAGATTCGCTGCAGAATGGCAGTCTGTATGCAATCACCTCCATTATTAATTGTTTGGCTTCGTGTGTGTGCTTCTGCAGACTTGAGTGAATCTTCCTCAGTGGATCAGATGAAGAACATTTTCTTGCTTTGCTTCATGTCTGTTCAGGCCTGCGTCTGCTTGCTGAGAGCTTTTTTGTGGATGCTTTCTGGAGCAAACATATGGTAGTTAACACAAGCCTCTTTCTTTGAATTATAATTACCGATTCTGGCTGTAGAGATGTCATAATACCAACAAACATCTGCTGTTGCAGTGGATGGGAATGTATGAATTCCTTATACATAAACTGAAGGTAATAAGACCCAGATGTCATATGAATTGTCTGCATTTTGACATAAAATTATCCCCACAGTTTCTATCTCTTAAACTTTTGCACATTTTTCCGTGTTACGCGATTTAATATATTCTGGGGGAATTTTACGAGATGCATCAATAAAAAGCTGCACGCAACTGTGCGGTGGAAGGAAAACCAAGCATATTTTCTAAACTTTTTTTTACAAAAAAAAAAATTTTAAATGTTGCGTAAAAGTTGCCTCAATGTTTCCCTGTTGCCACAACCAGCTGCTTTTATGACTCATCTAATTAGAAAACAGAGTCCATGTCGTCCATCGTATTAATTAATCCGAGAAACGGTTTAGATCAGGGGCGACAAACTAATTTTCGTTTTGGGCCAATCATGAGATCAAGTGCTCTTAAAGGGCCAGTTGTGCCAGAATGTATTGATAAAAACCTGTTCAAAAATTAAATAAAATAATATTATTGAACATCTTTTCAGTTCCTCCAGGATTTTGTGTTTTTTTTTTTTTTTGCAATAACAATCAAAGTGTTTGTGGTACTAATTTGGAAATATTTGCAATATTTGCGCTTATTTATGACGGTAAATGCGACTCGTTGTTTCGATCATGGACTATCCAATAGAGGCCGAGTCCGCTGTCTAGTGCAAGTAAGAAAGTTTTTGAGAGAACTCACTAATAAACTCCCAATTATTAGCGCAAAAAGGTTTGGGGATTTGATAATTTTCCATGAATTTCCACGATAATTCTCAAGAAACTGGAGGGACTGAATTATATAATTTAGCACTAAACGAATAAAAACTGCATTGATTTGATTGAAACATAATATTTAAGCGCACTTAATGAATCTAGAGGGCCCATAAAAAGCTTCGGCGGGCCGGATTTTGCCCACGGGTCATGTGTTTGACATCCCTATGTTTACATTTACTCTGATGTGCATTAAACGGTCACAAATTGTCACTTCTTTGTGTTGGTTTTTAACAAAATATCCCAACAAAATGCATTAAAGCTTTTGTGTGTGTTTTTTTATCGTGACAAAATGTTTAAAAAAAAAAGTCCAAGGATTGGGAATAAATTTGCAAGAAAAAAAAGCAGGACTTTAAGTTACAGACAAGTTTAAAACTCAAGAATCTCCCTTTTTAAACGTCTTATTGTATTCCACAGCTTGAAACAGGAATGCACCGATTGCCTGTCATTAAAAAATCATCAGTTTGTAAAACTATAGAATACTGATGCTGAAAGCAAACCACCTTACATACTAATGAAATCCACTCAAGTGCGGGAGCAAAGCGGGTAAAATTGTTTTTGTGGATGTGAATTCAGAAATCATGGCAGTGTTGGTTCCCCTAAATCATTCATGCAACGTCGGATACTCCCCCCCTTTCAGGCTGGGAAGCCTTTTTGCTCCAACACTAAACGAGAATCTTTCTTTTCAAGCCTGAGTTTTAAAGTCGCATAATGATTTTAAAAAAGAAACGCGAAAGCAAAATCAATAATTTACAAGAAATCTGAGCTCTCAACTGCGTTTCGTTTTATGCCTCCAGTTTTTCTCTTTTTTTTTTCAAATCTGATTATATTCTGTGTGACTTCTTAATTTTTAATCTTTTCACAACACATCTGTAAAAATAACCCAGGCTCCGGTAAGTGAATTTAAAACTGAATCTGGAAGAAAGTGGGCATAAACACAAAGCTTTGAATAAAAGTTGTTTCATGTTTTGAGATGAATATTCAATTTAGTTAATTTATCAAAGTATCTGTTTACAGTACAAGTCAGTTTAGGGCACCAGAGAGATATACAAACAGATTTCAAGTTGGAGTAGTTGCATAATTACTTGTACTAGGCGATGAATTTGTATTTATGGAATATCAGTTTGGAGAAATAAAGAAATGCAAACACAGGTTTTATGGATTAAGTATTGTGCATCAGCCTTAGTTTAATAGCACTGGAGACATGATGCCATGAGAAAATGCTTTTCCTCCTACACGTTTAACACAACAGCATGCAGAGTCAACAGTAATGTAAAAACTAGGCCTGTCGCAATAAATCAATTAATTTCTTTTTTCTCTCTCTTTCCACCAAAAACTGGGAGACAAAAGTCTCCAGTCTGGTGCTTTGGTCTCAACTAGCCCTTATGTTGACGGACAGTTTTGTTTATAGAGACTTTATTATTCATTTCATTTGTTATTTCTGTTGTTTTGTTTATGTATTTTGGATATTTAAAATGTTTTCTAGTTCCAGTTAAATGTGTTCTTGAATTATTATTATTGTTATCATTGTTATTATCATGTTATTACCATTAGATGACTTGAAAAAGGTCTCAAAACAATATTATCATTTATTGCAATAACTTCTGTGGACAATTTAGCGTCCAGTAAAATTTGTTATCGTGACAGGCCTAGTCAAAACCCATTGACTGTGTCGAGATTAATCTTTTTTCTTATCACTTTCTGCCATTTTTCTTTGTCCAATGTTTGGTGCTTTGTTGGAAAGTCAAAATGGGAAAGAGTTTCTGCAGTTGGCATCAGTGAGGGTTTCTTCCTGATCAGTCTCTCAGGTTGTTTTCACCTAAGTTGCTACATTTGTTACATTTTCAACTGCTGTGGCTCGCTTCCAAACAAACCAAGCCCTTTAAAAAACCTGTTCCCCTTCTCACCTGTGGGGGCGCTGCATCAATAACCACTGAAGGAAACGACACAAAAACCTCTGCAGAAAAGGCAACTTCCCTCTTCTCAAAATGTAAACAAAAATGGAGTGGCGTCAAATGTTAGCGGTTGCAGGATGTCTGTTTTGTTGTAATTACCCAGAATGCCGCAGTCTTCCTGCTTTTGCCGTTCACATATGAATTCAAACCGACCAGATTTCACTTCAACCAAACCAAGACCCTAGATTTGTGGGCAGGCCAGAGTTTGTTTATTTGGTCTGCATGAGAACCAAAGAACAAATGAACTGGAGTTTGACTGAAGCGAAGAGAAGTGGTGAGAATTTCACCCTTAGATCCTTCAGTTCAGGGCAAGTAAAAATCTTTTGAATCTCCAACTTTTTGTTCACCAAACCTTTAGGATATCTTCAGAAATGTAAGGTGACTGTCTTCCTGCTGCTATCCGCCCATAGCAGCAATGACGCATTGAGAGAGGCCCTGCGTCTGCAGCCCAACAACCAGCAGCTTTCAAAGTCAAAGCAGCCTTTAAGGCGTTCTGAATCTAAGACTTTTAGATTTCTAAGTAGTTTTTGAACTTTTTAGGTCTAATCTTCATAAATGTTTGATCAGCTATGGAATATCCTGTTTGAGTCAGTTTTCCTCTGTACTCCTTTCTTTTTAGAGCCTTTCTCTACCAATAATTTTTTTTTCTTTTTACCTTTTTTTTAATGCATGTGTTTAGGTCAAAATGTAAAGGATTAGAAATATCTGTTGCTGGACATCAGCTTAAATCTTCCTGCCTGGTGTTGTATTTGCAGTCAATACGACAAATCGCCAAGTTGCTTGAACGTGGAGCGGCCATGTTTTGTGCATTTCTCTCTTGGATAAAAGAAATAGAAACCATGAAGTAAATAACACTGGAAGATGAGCAGCAACTCCGTCTGTGAAACTTTAAAATTTAACATGCAACGCTTCCCCTGGAGGAAAATCAGTAATACCAGTGAGTGGATGGAGGTGTTTGTGAAAAACACAGTGGATGCTAATAGAATAAAGACTTTCCAGGCACAGCTTGCTCATTCTGCTGCTGCTGCTGCTGCTGTATTGACAAACGTAGGAGCAGCTTCTTCCCTCCGGCTGTGAGAATGAACTCATCCTCCACTCTCCACCGTAAAAAAAAAAAAGTTTTATTCTTGGACTTGATTATTTATTCATTCATGTATAAATAGTTGTGGGTGTAATTTTTACTGAGCTGCATAATGACTCTTAAACTGAGTCTTTAATCTCGAACCTTGAACCATTTATTTTAATTATCCTGCAGCTTTGCCTCTCAGGTTTGCAAGTTCATTTAAGTAAAGGTGACGCTGTTTTATCCGTTTGTGTTATTTTTGAAATACATTATAAATTATTTAACCTGATTGCTTGTGTTTCAGTAAAATGTATTTCCTTTAATCAGGCTTTTGAACATCAGCTTAGAAAAATAAAAAAATGCATCCTGCATCGACCGAGCTTTCTGCACCTACAACGTGCAAATATTTCACTTTCCCCCCGATGATGCTTTATAAAAAACACTCAAGAATAAATCAGGAACTTTTTTTTTCTTGAGCAAGTGGGTTTTGATTTTCTGTGTACAGTACTCGTCTTCATTTTCAGTGCTCAGAGGGAGCAGGTGTTTAGTTCAGGTAATCCGTAGGAACCGAGGGTAGATTTTCCTCAGATTAATTCCTTATCACCTATAACATTCCACTCAAAGTGTAGTTTAGGGCTGCACTTAAGATGAATAGGATATCAGTGAAGTTCTTAAAACGCTATTTGTGAGGGACACGCATTGACTGCTGAGCTTCAAGTGTTACTAATGATGATTTTCTCTCGGGGGGGAAAACACTGTCTGAGAGTTTTGAAGGCGATGTGGCTGTAATTTTCCCCCTGATTGCACTCTCGTCATGACAAATATTCCATATATTTAAAAACCTGGCGCGTGCCGAGTGTTGGTGCAGAGGAAATATGCAAGAGTGAGATTGGAAAGTAGATTTAAATTATTAAGATAACATTCTGCAATAGCTTCGATCATTTCCATGTAATTTGTTCTCAGATGAAAATAAAAACCTATCAGTGCAAATGGGAATACAACAGGTACCATAACAGTGGAGTTCCTCTCCACTGGCCTATCTGCAGAATATTTTGCATATAGGCTGGACGGCTTCTGTCTTTTGAAATGAGCGTTCTTCTAACCTCTGAGTTTTTGTTAATTTCTAAACAGAGGCTTTATTTTTTAAATAGAAAAATTACATTCCTAAAACTGTTTTCCATTTTCAACCAGTTAATGTCTGTGAAGATTTGTTATCTGCTGTACAACTCTGCATGTACATCCGTTCATTTTTATGTTTTTTACGTGATGCTCGGATGGTTTCAGCTCACGTCCGGTTCATTTTCCTGAGAATATTCGAGTGAGTTTAGTACTCCAACTACCATCAGTCCTTGCAGGGTTTCTTGTTTGTTTCTGTGAGTTTTCGCAGTCAAATTCACTGGTTTTGTGGGGCTGCTTTAGAAAAATTTGCAAGGAATTTTGCAATATCCTTTCATAAAAATAAGTAAAAAGATGGGAAAAATCTAAACACAGACTGGACACAAACATTTTTATTCTTCAAATTTAGCCCAAGTAGCTAAGGTTTGCTGCTGGTCACGTAAGAAAGGCTGAGGCAGCAGTGGAGTAAAAGTAAGAAATACTGCCACCTGCAGGTGAGAGTTGGAAGTCACATAAACCCAACGTTTTGGTTTTTCTATGCAAAAGTTGCAATAAACTCACAATTATATATTCCACCAAAAAAAAGTCGGAGATTACTTGATTTTGCATAAATTAAGGCGAATGCGAAAAACTAAATGGATGACGTGTTTTATAAAATAAAATTTAATAAAAATATCCTTCACTGTCCAACAGTTTGGAAATTCAGGTGAATGTATGATAAATAAACATTCAGCATATTTACACATCCAGTGTAGAGTTTCCACTCAGATCTTATACTAATTCATCAGTTAATCTGATTAATTAGTTCAATCATAAACTTCTCCTCGAAGCAACAAACCCAATTTATATTCTGCTGTTATTTTGAAGGGCAAACCTCAATTTAAAAACAACAAATGAAGCAACACCCTTGTTTAAACACAGATGGATGCGTTTCAACCATCTAGTAAGTCTATATTCAAAATTAAAACAATGTTTTCCTTTAAGATAAAATATGAATTGTGATATTTCCTGATCCAGAACACTTTGACTTAAACAACATTCCTCTCACCGAATGACGCCGACGACACACAACCTGAAACATGAAGGGGGTGCACACTGAAAAAAAAGAAAACGTGATCCAACTTAAAAAAGATAAATAGTTCATTTGTTCCAAGTAATCAAATTAAGTTTATAGAGTAAATATATTAAATTTATTTAGTTGTCATGTTAAACAAATGTAAAATAAATCAAGTTGGACAAACATGTAACTAACTCAAAACTTTTCAGTCGGAGATAAACGGTAAACCTACAGTCAGCTATGCTGCTATTTACACAATAAATGTAAAGCTGTTAAATCTAAATACAGAGAGAGTCTGGAGCCTCATAAAAAAGCTTCTATTTTAAAATTTTGGTGAAATGGTCTGAAGGCCTTTGTACCCAGCAACAGTGTTACTAGGTAACTGGAATGTAACCTCCGATAGCCTGTTTCTCCTTCAGCGACGGCATTATGCTGGTGTCAGCCTGATGGGTGGATAGCTCAATAAAGTGGGAGTTTCTTATAGAACAAAAATAAATCGCATGATAAGATACTAGGTAAGCTTTTTATTAGTGATGAGCATGGCTGTAGCAGCAGCACAAGATCACCGCCTCAATTTAGAGAATTTGAAAAGGCCGTCAACATTTCAAAAACCTTTATGCTCCACGAAACACTGAATGTTCAAAGAACAAAATAAAACCGTTCTGTGTTCCAGTTAGCCTTGGTGTTGCTACAGGTCCGTGTTGCTCTTCTGTAGAGCTCCAGAGTGGTCCTCTCAGTTACTGTCACTGTAATTTTCTTTTCATAAGAACTAAGTTTCACTGAAAAAGTTAAGCTGAGCAGGCAGAACTCTCCTTTTGCAGCCGACAGGCCTCTGCAGACTCAAGTAAACATGCATCTGTTGGTGCTTTTCAAACATCTGCTCATGCATAATTTATGAGTTTATAATTTATAACTTAAGTGTGCATTATTATTTTTTTGGGTGTAACTGTAATTATGTTGTCCAGATCAATGGATTCACAAAATTCATTAATTTAAATCAGGCCTACCTCTACTCAAATGAGTACAAGTTGCTAAAGTAAATCTGTTAAATCACGTGACATTGTTGACGAAATAGGCGACTCAAGAGACTTTTGAGCATCTCCTAAATGAAAAATCAAAGCAAATATGCAGTAAAATAATTTTTAAAAATTACCCTGTGCGTACTTTTCTGGCTTTTAAATTATGGAAAACACATTAATCCCTCAAATTTTACATCTTTTTAAATAAAAACTCTTCACAGCCTAGTTAGAAACGATAATACATTCATGAACTGCTACAGTAAAGTTTTATAAACATAGGACTGAGTGCATATATCTGCAGGTGTGCTTGGTTAGTTTAGGAGGCCCAACACTACTCACAAAAAGTTCAGAATATTTGACTCTCTGGTCAAATTTATGGAAAATGAAGCAAAAAAAAAAAATCATGCCACAATGATATTATCTTATGGCTAATGTCAAACAAAAGTCAACATCAGTGGTGGGTATGCCACAGCAAAAAGCTCAATACCATTTAACGTTTAGCATCAATTACAGCTTGACAACGACGCCTCAGAAAACTGCAAAACAGCCGAAACGCTGAGTTCCTCTAAATGAAGGCTACGCTAATGTAACAATGTAACATTAATTGTTACATTATTGTATCAATCTTAATATAATCTAACATAAAAAAGTAACATTGTTACATTAAAAAAGTAATCTCTGTATTTTGCAATAATTTGCACAAAATCACAATTTTATTACATATGCAGCAGAAAATATTGCAAAATGCGTTCTAGTATTTTATTGCATTATTATTTTATATTTTTTAAATATTGCAGCATTAAAGAACTGATTGAACCAGGATATTTATTGGTTGATTGATGATGAAATGCCTTTTGTTAAGTCAGGTCAGGTTTCTTTTGTAGCTCATTTCAGCAACAAGGCAGTTCAAAGTGCTTTACACCATAAAAACATAATACAGAAACTAATTATGGAACATTTTGTCCAGTGACATAATCAAAATATCCAAGCAAGTTTACAATCAAATATGTTGAGCAGTTTTCCAGTTACAAGGATTCAAAGGCAAGTTGTGAATTATGCATGAAGTCTGGTTCACACGGCACAGTTTTAAAATTGTTGGCTGATTTTCAAAGCCTGAGCGACGACACATAAAGAAAAGAGTTGTGGAAAAAGGTGGACATGTGAATTCAAAAGTTTAGAGAAAGTCACTTTAAGTTTACTGGAAAAGGTCAAAGTGCATTTCAGTTTCATCTTGAATATCCACCCTGAAGCCAAACATCCCCAACTTTTTGTGAGTAGTGCATCCTGTCAGTGTAAATACCTGTTGATAAAACTCTCTCACACACTGTAAGCTACACACACTGCAGTCTCAAAGTTATCCTGCAAGCTAAGGTGTGTTCAGGTCTCATCTAAAACGGGTTTGGAGTGGAGGATAAGTCAAAACACACACACACAACCCACACTGTGTTTGTGCATTTGCTGCTGTTAAAAAGGCCTGAGGCACATAAACAATCTGGGTAGATCTATACATTATGAATTAATAGTTTGGGGTTCAAAAATATGTCCTGCATTAGAACTTATCCTCTCACAGTCTGTCACACGCTGGGAGAAAATGTTCTTTGGCTGAGCAGGAGTGAACGCCAGTTTCCACATGCAGCGCGCACACACACACACACGCACACACACACACACGCACGCACACACACGAGTGTGAGGAGAAAAACGTTACTGGATCTCACATGAAAAACCTTACGTCCACATTTGGGTCCCAAAAATGCATAATGCATATGTCATTTTGCAGCATTATGCTTTAATATGGATTTGTGTATTACACACACACACTGCTGCACTCTTCCTACCATGTATCGATTTAGATCTGATGATTGTTTTGGCACACTTATTGTCTTTTAATCTTTTACTTTTTCATAGTTTCTCTCTAAGTTTTTCATATACAGCTCTAGAAAAAAACCACTGCAGTGAACCCGTTGAAAACCTCCTGGTTCTTCCACCAGATACTGATTTCTGAACTCTTCCCGAGTTAAAACATTAGTATTGTTGTTTCTCAATGAATATGAACTTGTTTTCTTTGGATTATTTGAGGTCTGAAAGCTCTGTATCTTTTTCGGTATTTTGACCATTTCTCATTTTCTGCAGATACATCCTAAATTTTTGCTTTGAATTTCAGAAACATGTTGTCAGTAATTCATAGACTAAAAGAACAATGTTCATTTTACTCAAACATTTACTGATAGAGAGTGAAATCAGAGAAACTGATCTTTTTTTGTGGTCTCTTTATTTTTTAAGAGAGCAGAAATGTGTGTGTGTGTGTATATATATATATATATATATATATATATATATATATATATATATACACACACACACTTGCTGTAATAGTAATTGCCCATTTGGGACTTAATTAAATCTGAACTAAATTATTTGGTCTAAAACAAAAATGTAAATATGTAATAATGATATAAATGTATTTATAACCCCTGTTGGCTATAGAAACATAACTTTAGCCAAGATGTTTACTGCTATTTTAAAACATTTGTTTTAGTCTAAATTATTCCACTGTAGCTCCAGCTGCATGTTTAAGGTTGTTTCTTCAACATGGAGGAAATTTGTGTTGTTGTTTTTGCTTATATAGACAAAAAAAAAAAAAAAAACAATATCCAGGATTAATAATGATAGAAAGTTTAAGTTTTGTCTTCTTCATCTTTTCATTTATGTTTACTCTTACTGGTAACAGACATGTTGCCTGGCTGGATGAAGGTAATTTGATTTTATTATCTAAACCATTTTTTTTACTTGTGGCTGTTTGGAGCGATAATCCTCTAGAAGATGAACTGTCATGCTGGTCTCTGTTGTTGTGCAGCTTATGGCTCTTTTCTTCCAGGCTTGTCCTGGAACCAGTGAACTCTGAGAAGATTCCCAGTTCCCACAGCATGATGCTGCTGCCGCCACGTTAGAGGTGGTGTGTTCAGAGAGATGTACCGCGTCACTTTCACCTGATTGAGGTTTTATTAAAGGTGGATCTCAGAAAAAAGGCAACAAAGAGACACTAGTGGTGCACCGATTACCGATCTTTAAAAAGCCTGACTGATTCTGGCTGATACCTTTTTTTTTGTTTGAAAATTTGCCAAGTATAGCAAGAGAGTCTCTTAGTGGGCAACAGCGGGACGACTTTTGTTAAGTGCAAATGTGCAGACATGACCTGGTGGGCCGGTCGTCTGTCAGTCAAACTTCTGACTGACTGACAGAAGAGGTCAGAGGTTAATTTTTAGATGAGATCAGTGGATACGATCGGCTTCATAAGTATCAGCCGATCACCGATCTCCCAAAGTTAAGGGAATCGGCGCTGATAAATCGGTGCACCCCTAAAAGAGCCTCCAGTTTCACCAGTAAACTTTTATCTGAAGCAACACAAATTTATCTCGATTCCCAACATTTGTGTTTTTACATGCTGTGTCATTTCACACAGCTACTGCAATGAAGAAACGCTCCATCCTTTAGAATTGGCATCATTTTGCTTGTAAGCATCTTTTCTATGAACCAGTGATCTGAGTAACTGTTTTATTGTTGCATACTGACCAGATGTTCATAAGCTCACTCTGTTAATCAATCATCCAGCACGTTTTTAGCAATCAGTGATTAGAAGCTGCTCGAAGTGTCTACATGCATGCTGATATTGCAGAATATCAAAGGAAGCAGCCTGTCCATTAAATTGCCTCTGGGCATGTCTCCATGTTTTGCACAGCAGCCTCGGTCTCTTGGATTCTGTAGCGATCGCATAAATTACAGTCCTTGTGGTTTGAAAGATTGTGTGGACATGCATTCACCATAATTCAATCATTCAAGCTGCATGCACCCAGTGTCTGTTTCATTTTTTTAGTTCCAGGGTTTTTTTTTTTCTTCTTTTATGTTGTTTACATGGCCATCAACTTTAAACACTGCATACATCCTGAGAAATGCACATTAGGCTGCAGACGCAGCTCTATGTGTTTATGAAAACACTTTAATTGAAACATCTCTTTTCTGTTTTCTTTCTAGGAAAACATAGAGCATAAATCCAACATTGTCATTGAGCACAAAGAGCCTATTCCGTCTCTAACCCTTTTGTTTATCACTCCATTTTGATTTGTGTGCTATGTTTTCTCTGTGATATCTCCATCTTCTTCTTGGCTTGTCACTTTTGATAACTTTCAGACATCTTTTCTCGTATATGTTCCACGCCGGCACATTTCGAAATTCCCCACTCCCACCTTGAGTCAACATTGCTCTCTGTCAGGGTGTCTGTCTCTCTCACTCTGTCGTTATTTGGCTGCCTCACTCCTCACACACCTTTCACCTCTCTTGTCTCCAGAACTCTGGCCACAAGGACTGCGATGTCCAGTATGCGGAGCTGGATACTGCAGCTTTGGCCTCGTCTCCCAGCCCACGAAGCTCTGCTCACACTGGCCCGGGGGACCTTGTCGAGTATGCAACCATCCAGCCTAGCTCACACTAGCGCATGCCATTATAGGCCTTTCCCCCTCAGACTTTGGCCTCCAGGTACACAGACTGACGCACTCCAACCCTCCGTTCGTGCCCTCTTTCACTTGCACTGACTCCCCTTTATGTGATCCACAAGGTTCCCTTTTCTGCTTTCCTCTTTGGTCTTGGTCGCCTTTTGATTTCCCCTCTTGCTGCTGTGCAGAAAGTTTGATTGAAGCCAATATATTTTTTTTTTGTCAGGCTGTTATAAAACATAAAGGAACAGCAGTAGAAAGATGTGAATCATATGTGCGAATGACAGTGTGGAGCTTAAATGGCAAAGGCATAACGAGCACTTCAATCATTTAGATCACATGTGTCAAACCTGAGGCTCGTGGGCCAAATCTGGCCCGCCATAGAGCTTTTTCTGTGGCCCTCTAGAGTCTAGACTAAACACCAAGTTACCTTAAATACTATATTATCAATCAAACCAATTTACTTTTTATCTGTTTATTGCCAAATTATATCAATCAGTCCCTCCAGTTTCTTTACAATTATTGTGGAAATACCCACTCTTTTTTGTGCTAATAATTGGGAGTTTATCGCAATTTTTTCTCAAGAATTGTCAAAAACTTTCTTACTTGTACTACACAGTTCATTATCCTGCTGAAAAATGAACAGTTTCAGGTTTTTTGAAGCCTCTACCAGATTTTCTTCCAGTATTACCCGATATTTAGCTCCCTCCATCTTCCCTTCCTAACAGCATTTCTTGTCAGCCAAAAAGAGACCATCATAATGCAGACATGTTGTTTCACCAGTAGGGACACCATGTTCAAAGCGAGGTGGAGTATTTCTGCCACAGGAAGTGTTTTTCAATGAGAACCTAAATGTTTGACTTCAGTCATGTCTGACCTGATCACCTGTTTCCACGTCCGCTGCGTCTCCTCCATGGCTTATTACAATGTTTAAGCAACAATGGCTTTCTTCTCGCCACTCTTTCATAAAGATCACATATACTTTCCAGTTCCTTTTCACAATTACAACCACTTTGTGCTGGTTGGATCATAAAACCCAGTAAAAGGAACAGAAAAGTCAGGTACCATCCAAAGTCAGACTACTATAGCTTACATGAACAGCCTGCGTGCTGAAAGATGTGTTTTCCTCCTTCTTCTCCCCTCTGGCATTAACTGAAATGATTGTGATTGTGCCGTCTGTACTGCAGGTGCACACATAGCGAGGCTAACAGGTAGGATTAGGCTTATTATAAGCTTGGCTGCAGATCCAAAGCTGTGGGTGATGCAGCAGTTCTATATGAAGTATCGCGTTGAATCAAAGAGACCGTGTGGGGTTTTTTTTTTTTTTTTGGGGGGGGGGGGTTACAACAGTTTGGGTCAAAATGATCTCTGAAGGTCGTTGATAATGAAATCTCTGCATCCTAATCTGCCCTGCGCCGCTTAATTAACTGTTTCCATGTGTTTTATTGACGCTAGGTTGTCCACTAATGAAATAAACAAGGAGGGGTTTTAATAAAGCTTGAAAATAAATCAATCAATCAAGTGTGTTTGTGTAGCATATAGCATGAACTGCAAAAACACAAAATCATGCCAAGTATTTTTGGTCCAGTTTCTATTGCAAATATCTTAGTACACTTGAAATATGGGCAACTAACTTAAAAGTAACTTTTATAGCAGCTCATTTTAAGTAAATAATTCCTTAATATTGATGAAAAAGCACTAGGTCCATTGGCAGATATAACATGGGAAAAATGTCTTGTTATAAATGAAACATTCTGCCAATGGAACAAGGTCTTTAATTAATATGAAGGAATTATTTACCTAAATCAAGTCAATATGTCTTGTTGAAAAGTTACTTTGAAGTTAGCTTGTCATGTTTCAAGTTTACTAAGATATTTGCACTAGAAACTAAAACTACAAACTTTTGTGTTTTTGCAGTGAACTTAACATCATATAGTCAACATTTGTTTAAACATTACATTTTGTTACAATCGTCCTTGTGCCTTGAATATGTTGATTAATGTTTCATTTATTTTGGTCCAAAAGCAACTCTAAGCAGGTTTAGTTTAGATTTAAAGGAACTCAGCGTTTCGGCTGTTTTGCAGTTTTATGTGAGTTTGTTCCAGATTTGTGGTGCATAGAAGCTGAATGCTGCATCTCCCCGTTTGGTTCTGGGGATGCAGAGCAGAACCAGACGACCTGAAAGGTCTGGAAGGTTGCTATGACAACAGCAACAGATCATTAATGTATTGTGGTGCTAAACCAATCAGTGATTTATAAACTAACAGTATTTTAAAGTCTATTCTCTGAGCTACAGGGACTTTAGATCTGGCTGATGTGCTCTGACTTCCTGGTTTTAGTCAGAACGGCAGCAGCAGCGTTCTGGATCAGCAGCAGCTTTAGGCAGTTCTATAAAGACACTGTTGCAGTAATCGATGCGACTGAAGATAAATGCCTGGATGAGTTTATATAGAGCTCGCTGAGACGTTTGTCCTCTTCTGGAAATGTTCTTCAGGTGACAGAAGGCCGACTTTGTAACTGTCTTTATGTGGCTCTGAAGGTTCAAGTCAAAGTCCATCACTACAGATTTATAGAGAAAAAAGTCTTAAAATACTTGAAATGAGACAAAACTAACTTACAAGTAACTGTTCAGCAGGATTTAGGTTATTCTAAGTCAATAATTCCTTTATTAATGAAAAAGTTGTAGTTCCATTGCTTATAAGTGGAAAAATCTGCCAATAGAACAAGTATTTTTTTCCTAAATATTAAGGAAATATTTGCTTAAAATAAGTTTTGTCTCATTTCAAGTGTACTGAGATATTTAAATTGTAAACTAAACCAAAAATACTTATTTCGTTTTTGCGTGTCTGACTAGCCGCTGCACTAACAAACATATTTCACACTGAAGATACTTAATGTAAAACAGTGTTTATCTGAACAGTCACTAATATTTTAAACGTGTTCCTCAAGTGATTGGACCTCTTGTAAACCCTGATTAGTAATGGAGCAAAACATGCCCTCATCTACGCGATTATGCCCTGATATGTCATCTGAACCCCACAGGAGAGAGCCGAGCGTGAACCTGCTCCTCAGCATCACTTCACATCTTCACAAACATGCAGCAGAAGAGGGAAGTAAAGCAGTGCAAAGGATCCTGTTGCTAGACCTGTTTCCCTGGTTTCTATGGCAACCACTCAAGTGTTTGGAGAGGAGATGTTTCCCATTTGTAGATTTAAAAAAAAATACACATAGGAACCAAGCTTCAAAATATAACTAGAGAGGCTTGTTTTGTACAGACAGACTAGCTACTGATGCACAAATTAGTACAGAATCATGAAAATTTGGTTTATTTATGAAGCAAACCGGAGCAGCAAGATGAAATAAATCAAGAAATTAACAAAAGGAGTAAAATACTTTGAGATTTAATTTTTTTATGTATTCCAAATAAAAATAAAATCATACTGAACATAACAGGATTACATCAGGATGACAAAAAAAAAAAAACAATCTTCATGAGTTTTTTTAAAACTATGTTCATCTGTCTGTTAATTGTTCCAGATAGTGCGTCCAGCCGCTTCACCTATAAAGTTACACAGTTTACTGTTGAGATTATCGGCAGGTTTTTATACAAAAGACAAACCATATTAAAACTCATCCGGAATTAGACCGAGTCAGAAAATACATTTTGAGACGCCTAACATTGTCAACCATGATGATCTGTTACACCATCCTCCCACTTGTTTTCATATTTGTAGCATAGATGTGTAAAAAGTCTTAAAATAAATCCAACTTTTATTTTAGAAGCATAATCACATTGACATATATATAATGTAAAAAAAATATAATTCCAGTTTTGTCCATGTTTTTAGGAGCGAAAGAGCATTTCACACCAATTTTATTTATTTTTATTTTTCCAATTATTTTTATTTTTGTATTCATTTATTTATTTATTTTTTTATCAGAATCATGAATGACAAACATGCAGCCAATAATTTTAAACCCTTTTGGAAATTGGGCAGAACTTTTTCTTCTCTTCCGTTTCACTGGGTTGGAGTATTTAACCATGAAGGTCTTTGACTGTTCCTGAGATTTTATAGACCTGGAAACACTTTTTTGCTCTCTTCTCTTCAGGTTTTCTGTTGGATTCAGGTCCGATGACTGTGACGGCCATCAGAGAACCTTTTTATGTTGCATCGGTCAGATTCTTCAAATCTTCATCCTGTTAACCTAAAGAGTTAATGATGCTAAGCATGCTAACAAGGTTCCTGTTTTAAACTGAAATGATTGCCTAACAGTAAACTGGCAACAGCTATTGACCCTTTGTAACTCCGTCATTATTCAGTCGAAGCGCCATGAAGTGAACTGAGCTTCTGAAGTTGTTTTTGTCGGTTTATTTATTCATGGCTTCTACATGTTCCAGTCATTTTATTTTGCCTTTGAACGTAACACACCTGGTTGGGGCTCATAGACGGCGGTACAGAAGCTAGAAACAGCTAGCTTAGAAACCGACCCGTTCCTCCTGACGTGTTCATCAAATTATAAACTTTGCCTGAATTCACACCACATTATTTATATCACTGTCATAAACGGCATTTCCCTTTGGGCCAGAGGAGCATTAAAAACGCTAAAAAAAAAAACTGAGATGCTAACCAGGTTTTCTCCGGCTACATGATAGTGCGGCATCGTCTCCATGGTTAGTAATAATTAGACACGCACCTTCTCGATAATGCAATATTTAATATCTTTCTAATAATACTTATGAAGTATATGAACGTTAGTCTTCCTACCTTGTAAAAAGAGTTCGCTGCAAATCCGTGGTCACACTGTGTGCTGCCAGTCATGATGATTGACGGATGCTTTCCATCTTTCCTCGTTAAAAGTCACACAGTAAAATCACAGCTTGGTTTTCTATCCTTGTCTGTTCGTGCAGCTCACCATGCAGCGCCCTACGACCAGTTTTACTGAAAAATCAACTTAATAAAAGTGATATTAGGCCACCACATGTTCGTTTTGTCGAAGGGCTTTACAACCGCCATGTCGGTTGTTTCCGTCATGGCGGAGCGAGCCGAGTTTTGAAGCTAGTGACGTCACGTTTAAAGTGTCAATAAGCACAGTTAAGCAGGTATTTTTCTGACATCTGAAGATAAACTTGGATAGCATGTTCTTTTCTCTTTCCCATTTTGAAGAAAGGCTTGGAGAAATTGCTCTCAGAGTAATTCCATATTTTACCCTGTGGAAAAAGGAAGTCATGGATTACTGTACTGGTACTGATAGATCCAACAAATGTGCCACAGGGGATTTTGTTAACTCCTAATGTGGGACGTTTTCTGCCGAGATTTCGCTGCTGCAATGAAAAAGCCAAAACTCTGCAGGTTTTCTTCGGGATTTAGGTGTGTGGTTTGAAATGGTCATGGAAGTGTAATTTTGTGTCTAGTGAGGCGTTTCTGTATCGACTTGTCCATATATTTTTTTTGCTGTTACCTTGTAAAAAATACTGAGGGGCAACGCATTTTCATTGTGCAGGTGAAATCCACCAGATTTTTGTTTTTAAAGGATTCCATTTTAAAGTGGAATTTCAAAGAATTTATCAAACTATGCTGTCGAACAAAGTTAGGACCTTGGGGGGAAAAAAACAGGCCCACAGCATGACGGGTCCTCCAACCTTGTGGTTTGAAATCTGATACTTACCTGCATCTAATTCTCCTCTACAAAAAGAGAAAAACAATTGCAAAAGAATACAGAGTTGTTCTCCTTGAAGACGGTATTCGGTTGCCAGGAGACGCTTTGTTTTCTGCTTACAGAAATGACTTGCTATGTGAGTCACTGATTCAAACTTCCTCTCTGCTCTGTCAATAATGAAACGCCAAAACAAAAGTGAGATCATTTAAAAATTATTCGACGTGCGTGAAGAACTAGAATAGAATCGTCTCTCTGAGCTGCTTTTAAGTAATAACAAAGCACAACATCAAGGAAACACGTCAGTCAGCAGGTTTACATAGAGCAGATTTATTTATTTACAACCTGCAACTTCAAACTGAACCTTTTCCAAGATAGATTAGGGCTAATTACGAACAATCAAGCCACCTATAAAATCATCTGCATCCGTTTTTGTATTATTATTATCTATTTTTATACCTCAGATGTTGCAGACAACACTGCACTCCTTATTGCTACGTTATTGGGTAAGCCATTGGAAAACGTGAAACCACATCAATTTTCTTTACCTCAGAAATCCTTCCAACTGCAAACAAACTATAAAATGAACCGGATGACGTAGCGAGGGATAGAAATAAACTTTTCACAGCAAAGTCGGTAGCTGCAGGTGGATGCTGGTTGCAGTAAAAGGCTAATTAAAATCTGTGTGTGAGATGACACCCCAGCTGCAGTTTGTAGCAGTTTTATAAATTAGCAGAAAAAGCAGCATCCTCGAAATCTAATGGAGGCTTTATGATTGCAGACAGACTGACAGGAACGCTGTTGTTGCACGGATGCGCTGAGAGATGCATGTGTGAACATGTTGAAGTTGCCGGGACACCGTGTTGTGCCAAAGACGCAGATTTGCTCCTCTGTGTAGATCCTACATGCCGGTGGAATTTTGCTGCAGGGCTTGAACACACCTTTTCCAAAAACAACTTTTGATAATTGCGGTGAAGAGTTCTTTATTATATCTGAGTTTTAAATCTCCGATATGTCATAAACCGGGCTGACATTTTACGTGAAGAGAGACGGCATGTGATTTACATTATTTTCCTAATCAGCAAATATTATCCTGGCCTCCAAAGCTCAACAAGACAGAAATGTTTCATCACAGAGAAAGTGGTTCCTGTTTAAATATTCAGTGCTGATTTCTAGTGACCTTTCCCTGGAAGGAAGCGCGTAAACATCGTGGCAAAATTTACCGGAAGACAAATACAGCTGCTCATACCAACACTTGTCACTTTTCCAGCCAAGGCAGTTCATAATCTTTCCTACATAGTAAAGTTTTCATAATGCTGGAGGTGTTATGTCATGTTTTTTACAAGTTTGTCTTTCCAACTTTGGCTTCTCTGCATGGAATAAAAAAAAAAATTTTCTCCCACTTTTCAGTTTGAATAAACAGAAAGTTGGCAATACGTTTTGATATTTACCCATTTAATTAAAAACAAAGCAGTTATATACAACAGAGGACAATATGTGCAAATCAATGAAATGAAAGGTAGCAGAAGGAAGAAAACAGTCTTATATCAGCCACTTTTATCCCAAAAATACAATCAAAGAATAGAGATTTACAAAAAATAAAAACTAACACAACATGAACTCAAAAAACTATTTATATGGCAACACCAGTAGATGGGATGAAAACGACGTCAGGCTCTTCGCTACTGTTCTGCTTCAATCATGGAAGAAAACTTTTTGAGTTTTTTTAGAGAACAGCTGAATAAATTTGTAAAAATTTGTAAAATTCATCCAGCTGAGGAGATGAGACATAAGATAAGCAAAGATTTGTATCAGTATTTTGGAGAAATCACAGTGGCATAAAGAGAAGCATGCTAGTTTGGTTTAGTGTTATATGCATGTTGAAACTAAATATTAAACTTGATATTTCAGCTGCTAACTATCTGATCACTAGGGCACAATTACAGATATGAAACAAATAAATAAATACAATAAACTGCAGGATTATGACAAAAGTAAGGAACCTCGTCCTGACAGAATTGAACATTTTAGATTCCACACCTTTGATCCTGATACACATGCTCTATTCAAGCCAAAAGTGGGTTTTTTATGCTAATATTTACGGCAAAATAGGAAAGAGCATCTCAGAACTTTAAGCATTCTCATGCATTGTGAATAATTTATTACTGATGAGTGTTTGAGTAGTTCATATTGGAGTTTGCTTTTCAACAATAAGGTGATATCAATGCCATAATTGCGTCAGAAATGCTCCTTTCACAAATTACGGTTTCATTATTTCCAGTCCGTGTTTTAACAAGTCCCTGCTGAACAGTCCAGAAGTATTCAATCATTGCGTTTATTTTAGATTTTGAAGAGGTGATGAACAAATCTGCCTCAACCCATGAAAAAACAGTGCAATGGCCCTTTAGTGTCACTCAGACTGGAAACCAGCAGTAGCATTGCTGGAGGCTAATGGTAATCGGTCACAGTAATCCAGCAACGCATGCAGGTCATTCACGGTTTGTTGGTTTTTGTTTCAGTTATTTACTCTGTAATTCAAGTAAAGGAGTCTTCTTCAGTGCTTCTTGTTCCAGATTATCAGTCAACCCCATAGGTTTTCAAAATAAGAGTCTGAAACAAAGATTTAATAAAAACAATAGTTTTTTTGTTGTTGTTTTTGATTAAAGATTGATGTGGAAGCCTTCATCATTTGTGCAAATATCAAACATAGGATTAAAACTCTGAGAATTAAAAACTACTTATTTTTGTTTTCCTTACTAGAAGAAGAAACATTTAAAAATTACACTGAAAATGGAAGAAAATCCCCCAAAAGTTAGCATCCTAAGCTAGCTGCTGCTGTCCTCAGTTTGTATTCTGCCCACACTATTAATTTGAATTTTTGTATAAAACTCCACCACTCCTCTGTATACTATTAGGAACCTACATTTACATATAATATGAGACAAGGAGGTTGTTGAGTTAACTTTTAGTTGTAATCAGTGAAATAAAATCAGCAAAGTCTTAATCATGTATTTCCTTTGCATCCTTTCATGGTGAAAGTGTTATTACATTATCAGATATAAAAACTTATTTCCCCCAAGGTTAGGTTATCTGCTTAATGTACTGCTACTTAAAATGGCTTCAAGGTGAGCCAGATTTCATTTAGATTAACCCTCACTGCTAAATGTATGCATTTGAGTTGCTGCTTCTTTTATCGGTGTTGCATTTGTGCAAAATTGAACAGAAATGCAAAAGCCTTTTACATCCAATCTGACTGGAAGGTAAATATAATGTACTTTAATTAGAGCTTAATTTTCTGGGCTAAAAATGTAACTCAATGCCTTTTGGGTATTCAAAGAGTTGTTAACGTTCTGCTCCGTTTTATTCACAAAAAGTTTTGCTGAGGGCCAGAGGAAGTGCTCTGTGGATCAGTGGTTTTCTTATTTTAGCTAAATTGTTTTGTTGTGCTTTCACAGCAACCGACCAGCCGAAAGCGACGTCTTCAGGGAACAAATATGGGAAAGCTACGACAGACCAGCAGGAAGTCAACCTTTGGCTGACTCTGCAGCTGCAGTGAAACATAAAAATGTTAAAGCAGGGATGTTTTCGTTTTGGCCCAAATCAAAACGAAAAGGGCCGGTCATGGAAACAGAACCATTAACAAACTGTTAAAATATTAACAAATACCTGTCTCTGCATTTTAGAAATATTTCTTAAAATTTAAATTATTTTCACATTGTTCAGTCCCTTCAGGATTTTGCGATTGATTCTGTGATTTCAATTAAAATCACTAATTTTGTGGATTTAGAAATAGTTTCAAGGAATTTTGCAATATCTACATTTATATATGACATTATTTTTTTACTTTTTGGCAAACTAAAAACTTGACACCACATAAGTCTGAGGCAGCGGTGATGTGAAAGTACAAAATACTGCCACCTACAGGTGGGAGGTGGTGGTGAGTTAAACCCAACGTTTCTGACCATTTTACCGTTATGAATTAGCGAAGAAAAAATGGGAATCTTTTTTAACGTGAGTTTCCACAAACGCAGAATCACAGAAAACTGGCTGGACTGATTGGTGTAATTTACCGTATGGAGTCCAGAGGGCCTCACAAACAGCTACGGCGGACCAGATTTGGCCCCCGGGCCATGAGTTTGACACATGTGTGTTTATTAGCAGCATATAGAAACATTCTGCTGTTTCCTTCCAGATAGTTTTATTTTTATTTCTTTCCGCCTCCAACGCCCAAACAGAAAATAATTGCACTCATTCCTGATAGGATCCCGAAAAGGCTTGTCACACAAAATGTTTACGTAACTCGTCTGTTTTATTTTATGGTGGAATAATTAGAAATGTCATTTTCTGTGGAGCTGTGAAAGCAGAATATCTGCGCTGCCGCAGAACGCGTCTCATGTCTGCTTCACTTGTTCCACAAATTCAACAGAAACATCACAAAGTATCAGTGCAAAGCAATAACGCCGTGTTGTGAAAGGAAAAGTCCTGGGTGACATTTTGGAGTTTCCAATATTTTGGCATCATTACAGGATAAAGGCACATTTATTAATGTAAACAATCAGATATGAAACTAATCTGATAATTTCATAGCAACATGAAATGATTTAATCTAAATCTTTTTCAGTAATTTTATCTTATTTGTAACTAAAAGAAATATTGTTCTACATATTTCCTGTGGCTCAGTAGCTTAATTTATCACCTTTGCACCCGGTTTTGTTTTGGTACGTAAACATTTTTCCTAAAATTAGTATCCAAACGTGTTGTTTGGCTGTTTTGGTGAAAATTTGGATTAAAAATATATTGATTTTTTTTAATGCGATATCACAGAAAGATACAGAATTTAACTTTTAATAACTGGAAGAAAATTGTGATGAAATCCTCTTTCTAGTCTAAAACAAAGCAGGAGAAAACATTTCAGATTTAATGAGTAAATAAAGTTTTACTTTCATAAAAACTGACTGGGTATCAAGTAACATGAAAACACAGATTATGTTTTTTCAAATTCTCTGAGTCAGAAAAACGTTTTTCGTCCAATGTTTTTCAGTTTGAAGTATTGAGATTTTATACTTTAAAAGTGAAACATATTTGCTTTATAAGTTGGGAAGCAGGAGAAGAATTTGTCGGCTTTTAAAGTGTTGCAATTAACATCAGACCAGAATCCGTCCTGATCCTTCACCAAATGCTGTTTTATGACCTTGAATGCAGCTTTAAAACGGTGCAATAAAGTTGTCACTTTAATTTAACTCGTTATTTTAAGAGGAGATCTGGTTTTGTAGCACTGAGAGCAAATTAAATAAGTTGTCTGTGGATACTTCAATCCTGAGTACAGAGAATTTTACAGACAAGGTTTCGCTGCGTTAGAGGTTCAGTCCGTTCGGTCTTTGCTTTCTATTTTCAGAGAATATCTACCAAGTGTTCTGATACACACTTTTTATGTCTAAAATAATCCTGCTTAAAAGCAGAAGTCTAACCTTGTACCGATTTACTTCTTAAGTTCAAATACATCTTTGAGCTTTTGCCTCAAAGATCTGCTATGCATTTTATTTCCTCATCAAAAGATTTTATGCGTGTTGAAAAAGGCCAATAACCCAAATCAGCAAAATTCCTGGGCTCCCTGCCCGGAGTTTGATGTAGTGAAATGTTCATCTGCCCGGGATGCACCGGAGTCCGTCCTGCGCTCAGGCTGCCGACTCACCAAATCCAGCAGCAGTGCAAGTATCTTTCACCATAAATAGTAGATATATGATAATACTGCAGCATATTTTTGGTTAATCACCACCAGTATTTTAAAAGTCCTAACAAGTCGTAACAAAAGCAACAACACTGATTATGTTTATTTCACAAACTGCAGCTGTAGAGGTGATTTTTAACTAATTTCTTACAAAATAAAAGTAGAAAAATCTGGTGTACATATCTGCTAAAACAATCAATAACACCAGTCATAAACTCTAGTTCTGCTTACACTAAATCTCTAAACCAGGGGTGTCAAACTCAATTTCACCAAGGGCCACTTCAGCATGTTGGCCCCCCTCAACGGGCCACATTGACGGTACAAATCAGGAGTGCATCCCTGCTAAAACACACCCCAGACAAAAGGTTGACTTCCTTCAGCCTCCATTACAGACCAGAGAAAACTAAAGAGAATGCAATGTTGTGTTAATCCATTTGAGGAGCCGGCAGTTTATCTTGAGGAAATAAATGACGATGCAGAAGTTAATTAGACTGTAACATGCGCAGTCCGCTGCTCAACCACTGCGGACTGCGAAGACTGAGAAATCGCTGGAAGTAACTCATCCAGCGGATTTAACAAATGGAGCCTTCTGGATTCACGTTACCCAGGAGAGCGGCGTTCTGGAGGAGCTGCAGACGTAACATCTGTCCGTTTCGGAGAAGCGAAACCACGAAAAATAAATAAATAAATAAATAAATAATCCTGGTAAAAGCGCACACCGGACCGCGCAGGGTAAAACACTCAGAGTTCAGTTGATCTGTTTGGATCAGACAGATCCAACTGACTGATGAATTAGCGCAGATTTTTCTGCAGATGGGAACCAGGAGGAAGTGCAAGTGATGCTAATTTAAGTGAAGTCGCTTAATTTAATTTATTAAAAGTTATTGGGGCCTCAGTGGTTTTTGTCACTACGGAGAAAAATGTAGATGCATTTATCTTCATAATTTGTGATGGG
>NW_015112621.1:321665-343074 GCF_001443285.1 Poecilia latipinna | reverse complement strand
AACCGCATAAAATGCGACTAAATAGTCGATGTTAATATGATTGTAATTTCATGGATAAAAATAGTACATGACCGATTTTTTTATGTTGTCGTCAAGATAACGGATAACAAAAAAAGTCTAGCGCCACCTGCCGCCCTGACACCAACTCACACATCTTCATTCAGTCTTACTTGTAAATTGATTTTTCTTTTCTTGGACGTTTTGATGTTAGCTTATCGATGTCCCAGTTTTATTTGCTGGGAAAATCAATAAGCAGCTTGAGGTTACTCTGCTGCTCTCTAGTGGCGAGAAGCCGTGTTGTTGGCTGGTAACAATCGAAATACATTGTGGGAGATGTAGTTTGTAGTCAATTCGTGCTCAAAAGCTATTTAAAGTCAATCATCGGCCTATAAAATGCTGGAAGGGCCACATAAAATGACATGGCGGGCCACATGTTGCCCACGGGCCTTGAGTTTGACACATGTGCTCTAAACCAACATGGTATTTAGCGAAACCTAAAGCGCTAAATTCAACCATGTTGATAACCACCGTGCATAATATCGCCCTCCACAGGGTCACTTTGGTATTGCACACCTATTTTCACCTATTTTTCCAACTCCTCAGCAAGGAAAGCAGCTATTGGCTGTTCATAATGTCTCCAGATGATGTCACTGCTAAATTTGCATATTTGATCACGTGGCACATTAACACAGATGTGCAAACTGGAATTATGAAAATAAATGAGCTTAATGGAAACGTCCAATTTTGGAAAAACTCACATTTTGCAATAAAACATTTTTGAGTTGGCATGAGGTGGTTTTTCAGCTGTATCAGAGATATTGTATTTTAAAAACCCTTTTTTCGCATCACACGAGTAAGTGTTGCTACAGGAAGTGGTAGGAAGAGCATTTCCTGTCGGCAAAGTTATAATGATGTATCACGTGAATAAACTTAACATTCCGTTTTGATTGTATTTCTAATTTAACCCCAAAATTGTGTTTCTACAACATTAGCTGGAAACATTTTGCAAACATTTGTAATGAAAACTGCTGAGATCTCCAGTCTCATGTAAATCTGACTAACAAAACTCCTTCCTGTTAGAAAAGTATCTTTTAAAACTGCTACAATGGCTGGTTGGTTGAATCAGACTTATAAAAGCTCTTAAGATTTAAACACACTTACCAGCTACTTATAGTCTAGAAATTAATATTAAAATTTAAACAACAGATGAAAATGTAATGAGAAGTCGATGCCGTCTATAATCAAAAGATTTTGCCGCATTAAGCAATCTTAGAAAAGAAGAAAAGTTTCCAGCCTGAAGCTTTAAAGATAAAAAAACAGACCAACTCAGTAAAACTGAAAAAGGAAATAACTGTTTTTATTTTTTAAATCACAGCACATACAGAGAAAACCTTAGAAAAGGAATTGGCAAAGTATAAAAATGACAAAAGATGATTCATAAAAGATATTTAATTAATTTAGCTGTCTTTTCATCTATAGATTAATACAAATAGTCAATATTTTACAAGAACATTTTATAATGTGTTGGACTTTGGCGATCATTGTCTATTTGAGGTTTATTTTCAGAGATTTTCCAAAGTTTTCTGGTTATTTTAAGTTATTTCACTTTCTTAGTTTCCTTATCTCACCTGGTTTCAAACTCTCCTGCAGCTGGTTGTCATTTGCTCGTTACTCAGCTGTTCAGTGTTTCACTAATCAAGCTCACGACTATAAATACTTCCTGGTTGGTCATTTCACAACCTCATTTTCCTGCCTTCAGTCTGGATTCATACGATTACTGAACTTCATTATTAACTACATGCTTCCCATCTGCATTTCTGTACGGCTTCTGTACAATTATATCAGAGATAATTTTTTGTTTAAACAGATTTTGTTTTACATCCCAGTGAATAAGTAATGAGTTTGACTTATTTCAGCTGCTCTCGTTTGTTTTTTTTATAAGGAAATGCCTCTACTCCTCTTGTTGCAAAATAATATCATCAGCATACTCCTTTCATTTAGAAAGCCTTTCGTCTGCATGACTGGAAAAACATTCAAAAATGAGAGTGAACAGAATTACAGCCAGCGTATTGTAACTGGTAAAAAAAAGTCCTTAAATTAAATTTTACAAAACATTTTCCATTTGGATCCAAATAATCCCAGATTGTAAAGGCAACGACTAATGTGGGAAGATAAATTACGTGAATGGAGATTAACTGTAAATGTGTAGCTATGTGGTAAATGTTATTTATGTTTTAGACATGTTGAAGACGTTAAACCCTTAAATTCACATTTATATTTTTAAATTCTCCTTACCTCATTGAATGTGACAGATTCAGTATCCAGATGCTGAATAAAAAAATAAGATTTGTAAAACTTTTAAATGCATCGATGCAAACTCTAAGAGCTTAGAGAAGTTTAGATTTTCATGTGGAGAAGCATTTCTGTCTTATACGAGAATGAAAGAAAACATCAGCAGTGATGTGGTTTACAGCTGCTGGAAAACAGAGAATTACATTTAAACTAGAAAAATAAAGAACGGGACATCTGAGAGCAGAGAGAAACATTTTGGAGGTTTTCAGACCTCTGCTGAGGTCTGTTTCATTGTTTCACATCTTTATCCACAAAAACTACACCAAACCTCCTTTTATGTCCACAAAAACCTACTTTGTGAAGTTCCCTCCTCTGTTCTCCTCAGAATAGAGTTAATAGTTAATCTAGAATAAACAACCAAAGATGTGCGAGATAAAAATTTGACTCAAAGTCATGTCAGCACTTTGTGTCTGTAGATCTAAATCCCAGAAACGAATAAAATGGCAAACCTGCACCTCAGACTGCTGGTTTTAATTTAGGACTTCTCAAAGGCGTTAATAATAACCTGACAGAGGAAAGAGTTTTCTTTAGCAGCGGGAACGGCCGTCGACGCTGACCTGAGACAAATGGGCTTTTTAGACTTCAGTCAGCGTCTCCGGCGTTTGTCAGCAGCAGTTTTGTTGAAAATCAGTTCACCTTTCACAGAAGCTCACAGCTCCTCGTCTGTCTTCCTCAGATCCGCCGTGTTTATGTCATGTTCTCATTCAGCGTCCCGACTCCTCCGTTTTTATTTGTCTCCTTAAGTGCATGTGTGACACTAAATCTAATTTAATTAAACAGCCTTTGCTTTGCATTATTCCTCTATATTTCCCTCAAACGTACCCCTTCAACACGACATTTTGTGCAATTATGTTCGGATAAACATTTGTTGTTGTTCTTATTTCTGCCTTTCTGTGGTTCATTTGCCTCGCAAAACGTTCTCAGAGTCGGGATCATCATATTCGTAGATGTAGAGATGCTTGAGGAAGACTCGTGAGTTTCATTTCACACTCATCCTCACCCCGGTTTGTGTTTGCATGTCTACCCGTCGTCATCATCACTGTCTTTTCAAGACCTTTACCCTTTTCTGCATGTTTGGGCTCAGAAGTGATGGAGAATCTTAAGTTTGGATGAATGTTCCAGGTCAGTTTTTTTGGACTAATGTTAAAACTAATTAATGTTTTATTGCAGCAAGTAGTGTTAACCTGTTAACAGGTAGAACAATTCAACCTTAAATTTGATTTAATTCAGCATGGGGGAGATGTATTTTTTGACAAAAGACCTGGTTCTGTAGTTATAAGAACCAGGGCTGCTGCCCAAACGTAAAATCCAAGAGGGAAACTCCTGGACGTTTAAGTTGGAGCACACGGAGACATTATTATGGCCTCTTTATTATATTTTCTTATAAGTGGTCTAAAAAGTTTGAGTTTCAAAGCCTAGTGATTATGTTTGTGTTAAAAGCCCCAACAGTGAGTCAGTTTAAATTCACCTGGAGAGCCTAATTTTACAGATGTTTTGGTTTTTCTAAGATTTCATGATGCTGTGCACTCCAGCCAGGTTTCCAGGACTTCTGGGAAAGAAAATGTTAAGACAGCATCACAGATTATCCATACTAAGCAAACCAGATATTCAAATAGTCAACATATTTTCAACAAATTCATCCTTTTTTCCACATCCAGCCCAACTGGAGGGTTTGTTGCCCAAATCTCTACAAACCAAAGATGACAGCTCCTGCTAAAGTGCCACTAAAGTCCATCAACCTCCACATGTCTACATAAAGCTCCTGTTTAGTTTTTTTTTTCTGCCATCCCTCAGTAACTGCTCATGAAGGCGATATTCCAACAGCAGGTTTTGGCAATATTTACTTTGCTTCTCAGTGTGTTGAGAAGATTAATACAATTCAATCAACTTTTATTTGTATGGCACATTTCAGCAGCAAGGCATTTCAAAGTGCTTTACATGATAAAAACTGACTGATAAAAAATAGATTCTACCCTCCTATTGGATAATCACTGAATAGATGATAAACTCAACTAATATCTTCAAGATCCTGTCACTGTGGAAAAGATGTTAATCTCTATGTTAAAGGTCAAATCAAGAAGAGAAAACATTAAAGGAGAATGCAGAAATTATTCAAATGCATTATAAAAAACTGGAAAGAAGGGAAAAAATAATTGACTTTTACGAAGAAATCTGGTAAAAAAGGAAAAATCCTGAACGATCGCGAAGACCTGAGCGCTTGCAAACAATATGAAGGGAAGTTACGGGATTGGACCTGAACGGTTAATAAAACTCCTAAGGCTCAAATGTGCAAAGGAGCTTAAAGATTAAACTCTAGAGTGATGGAAAAAGTCACATCATCTGCTGATTCCAGATTAATGCTCTTCCAGAGAGAAGAAGTAGGCAGCCGTTCGCCCGTCATACCCAGCGCCGGCTGCAGCAGCGTCTGAGTGCAGCTGGTCAACTCCAGGTTCAGCAAACATCCATCCATGAATTACGTTTCACCAGTGTGGAGACATTACAGTCTGTATCTCTGAGTTGGGCTGGAAATAGTTTTGATCGGGTGTCGGACTCGATTAGCTTTCAGTAGCTTCTTCAGAGACCCGATCCACGCTTTTAGTTATGTACTGTGAGATCATGATTCTTTGTGTGAATGATTAAATACATACAGAAGTGTTTTTGAAACGAAGTGAAGGCGTTATGCAATCAAAGACAAAGACGGTCCAATGAACTTCCGAGGGTGTGTGTTTTTGTTGTGACCAAACAGTGTAGATATGGATCATCATGTGTGCATTTAATCTGACAGGATGCATGTTGATGAAACAAATCTGCAGGGATTTTATTTTAAATGGGATGTCCAGAACTGTCGCCCTCCTCCTCAGCTTTGCTCCTTTGACCTTCCCCATTGTGAGCTGAACCATTCAATAGGTGCTGTCAGGTAAAACCTCTGTGCTGCCAAAGAGACTCTTCTAGCAGCAGTAGATCACAAGCAGGACTGAAATACTTCCATTGAATGTTGTACAAAAGGAAAAAAGGCAACGTATTAAAATCTTGTTTGAGAGAGATGTTTGCTACAATTGCACTTAGTAGCCTTACTTTAAGTAATTGAGTTTCTGTCATAAATTTGTGGTGATTCAGTGGACTGATTAAATTTGAGTTATAAAAAGCAAAACACACCTGAGAGGAGCAGGAAGCGTTGCTGATGTCAACAAAATACAATTTACTGTGTTGGAAATTTGACTCTCCTCCTACTTAGGGCTCTGTTACTAAATTTAATTTAAAAAGACAGCAGAAAAATTAACTCAATGCCTGAAAAACCCTGTGAGGAGATGCTATGTTACTGAATTTAACCTTTCAAACAATTCAGACATGGAGCCTCTAAAGTGATAATACAGCGCAGGTTGCAACTGGGAGAAGAAAGTCTGACTTTAAAGAAAAACATCTGCAAGATGATTATGAATCCTTTTATTTTTTTAGATGCATCACATTCAGAGAACGTTTTGATCTAACAAAGAAATGATGCAACAGCAATACGGGGTTCACAGCTGCCAAAAATCACGCAAGAATAACTTCGCTTTTGAGGAAAACAAACGCAAGATGTAATCTAGGTTTTAATTTAGATTTTAGTAGAATTTGAATCTCAGTAGGATGAAGTTTTGTTATAATTTTGTTATTAGCTATTATCCAACAATTAATTTCTAAGCTAAAATCAGATGGCTTAACTATTTACGTTCAGTAAGAGTTGCTTTCATTGTATCGTACTCGTTTGTAAACCAACCGTTTCTTGGCTTTTCATCATTAACTCATAAATATTTTCAGAAAATGCTGCTTCTGCTTATGAGCTGATGTAAAAGATTTACAAAAAAACATTTTTTCAGATTACTCATGAATGATGTAATCTGAGAAAATTGGATTTATTTTTTACCATTCCTTTTATTGCCCTAATAATTTAGCCCTGCTGCAAACTGTATTTAAATTAATTATTTAGGAGAATGTCTGAGGCCTACATTTACATCGGTTATTCAGATGTAACTAAAGGGAATATATTAAGTTGCATATGGGAAATGTTGGGGCTGAGATAACAAAATGGAACAAAAGACTGGAGCAAATATCTATTTATTTACACAACTGTTATAATTGAAAAGGCAATATGTGATCAAAAACTGATGTTTTAAAAAAATATTTTCTCATTAAATCTATTTCACTTTTTTTTCATGCTTTGATATTAAACGCCCTCAACTTGCTTCAATCAGCATTTTGTTATTTGCAACTACAGTTTAATTTATAAACAATACGCCCCTTAATTGCAAACAGTTTGGAGCCAATTATGCACATATGTCATATTTCTGCCACATCTGCTGCTGTTATAAAGCTGCTCTAACAATGTGTATTTATTGGGACATAAAACCAAATGTGTATATTACACAGTTCCCACCAGTTGGTTTAATTAACCAGTCAGGGTTACTGAATAAAATGCAGCAATGCATGATGGTCAGAGGTTTATTTCTGTTCATGTAATGCTTATCTTTAAAATGTAAACCAGTGTTTCTTGAAGGATTGTGTAAGAGTTTTGTAAATAGTTATGAATAAGTTGTTGGTTTCTTGGCTCAAACTGGATACGTGGACCGTCCTGTTCTTGGAGAAACCGGTTTCAGCCGGTTCAGACAGACCCCTGCTGCTTATCGTTAACCCTTTCATGCATGAATTATGATGCTTTGTGTCAGGATTTCTTTTTATTTTCTTAAGGCATAAAAAAAGGTAGGAAAAAAAATGTTGTAAAAAAAACTTTTATTTTTTTTTAGTTATCAATTGTAATTTTCTCCAAATACAAAATTGTTATTTGAAAAATACATCAGTAGTATTGTTCTTTAGGGGTTATCTGATGTGTCAATATTTCTTTTTACCTGCAATAGAAGGAGGGACCGGCTCGGTTGGCGTGATTTCTTGTCTGTCGGCCATATTGGATTCAACAAAAATAATTTCTTGCATTTGCAGCTGATGGCCAGTAGTTGGTAGTGTATTTTATGATGCATTATTGTCCACTTCAGTGGTCTGTGTGCATTTATAACATAAGAAGCACAAGAAAATGGCTTTTAGACAGCTGTCCACTGTAGTGACCACTATGCATCAAAGGGTTAAGTTTCTGTTTCTATAACCAACCTCCGCCCCGCTTCGAACAGAACCAGGCTGCAGCAGGGGGGCGAGTTGGATTTGTTTTGAGGAACAGCTGTGATTTTGTGATGCTCTAACTCTCCCCCTTTGCAAAGGTTGAAAAGATAAATCCTCTCTGTGTTCAGGTTAAAACTCCCTACAGATTGTTCATCTCATCTTTGCAGGAAACTGGGAAGCAACCAGAAGAGCTGTTGAACCCGGCTGAATACATGAGCTACCAACGAGCCTCCAACATGGAACAAGTCCCCGAGTCCCAGTCTGCTCCGGCCTACCCGCCTGTTACTTTCCTGCCTCAGCATCCCTACACTCAGCACCCAACCAACGAGCCCATGTACTCCAACACCAGCTTCCCCGCCCACGCCCCACGAGCCGGATTCACTTTCCCCAAGGAGCAATCCGTGTGACCGTCGGCGGCGTACGCTTCTCCAATAGCGAAGAAAAAGAGACGTGCATCCGTCCCTGACCTTGCTTTTATTTATTACCTGAGCTTAGTGTAGTTGTGGGCTCTCCCCTGCCTCTGACCCCTTGTGCATTGTGTGCTGCTTGCTCCACAGAAGCTGTAGGACCTCAGTCACCTTGTGGTTTTAGCGTAGTCGCCACCGAATGCCTGCCTCCACCACTCGAGCCTTCACCCCGTATGTGTGCCCACACTTCCTGTTTCTGTTGATTGTTCCCCCACCTTTACAGTGCCTTGAAAAAAATATTCATTCCCCTTGAACTTTTTCACATTTTGCCACATTGCAACCGCAGTATTTATATATTTGATGGTGGCTGTATGGTATGGTGGACACACAACAAATGTCGCAATTTTTTTTTTATTTATTTTATTTTATTTCTTTGACATTTGACGACAAAAAGTGTCGTGTGTCGCATTCAGCTTCTTTTCCTCTAATCTTTGTAATGTTGAACATCTGAATTGTACTCATTTGTGAAATAGACTTTATTGAAAAGTTGGAAGAACAAAAAAACGTTAAAAAGTTATAGTCTTGCTTGAAATTTGCCATTTTCTGCCATCTAGTGGCGGAAACAGGTACTGCATGTGCTCCAGTCAAATTAATCCGTTTTGAAAGCCAGATATACTGTGAAACATGGTGGTGGCAGCATTATGCTGACACTATTTCAGCAGAAACCAGGTAACAGTTGATAGAAAGATACTAAATGATCTGGAGGAAAACCTCTACGACGTTCCAAAACATTTTATTTTGTGGTGTCAGAGTGAATGGTGCTGACTTAAAATGTTTGCCACACTTTTCAGACTCTTGTTTGTGAAATTCAAACTCTTCCACTTCACAATTACCTAATGCATTGTGTTGGTTGATCATAAAATCCGAGTACAACACGTTTAAGGTTCTGGCTGCAACGTGACAAAATCTGGAAAAGTTCAAAGTCTGAATACTTTTGCAAGGATCTGTATTTTGTTTATTTGCCAACAATTCAATCATGTACAGAAAAAGCCACTGAAGATTCCCTTTTTCTTTTTTTCTTTTCGTCCTCGTCCTCCCCGCAGTCGTCACTTCTCATAGGAATGTGCTTCTTTTGGTTTTGGTTTTGTTTTGTTGCTTGCTTAAAAGTCATTCTATACTGTAAATGTGATTGGGTGTTTCTTTTGATGGTAAGAAAAAAAAAAAAGTAGAAAATCTGAGCTACGACATGGACCACCCAATCAAATACCACTTTCAATTTGCAGTTTTCCAACAGAATCTCTCGATACTATTCTGACCTGCTTTGCTGTTAAGATCTGCTATTTTGGGAGTATTGGAACTAGAGATGCACCGATCAGGCTTTTTCTGACTACCAAGATGGCTGCCTCTTTTAATTTTTGACTTTATTTTTGAAGAAATACAGCAAACAAGGGAAAATATGTTCCCAATTTGTTGTTAGAAAATGAAGGAATTACAATTTATCCTTTTTTTTTATACACAGTTCCCACAAGTCTGACACGGAAGTGACCTAAGCCACTGAGCCGCCATCTTGGTAGGCAAACACCACGGCTTTGACACCAACAAAAAGAAAGTATATTGAAAAATAAAAAAGATTGATGAGGAAGATATATCAACAAAATATCTTGACAGCAGAGAATGTGGCTTGCTTGTTGTCATAGCAACTCCATGGCAACCGCCTGACAGTTAAGGGCACCTACCAAGATGGCTGTCGGTTACAAAGCTACCAGAAGTGACATCACATGAGAACTATGTTTGAACCTAAATAAACTGAATCAGTTTATTTAGTGATTTTTTTTTTTTTTTTTTTTTTTTTTTTAGTTTTGACTCATCAATAAATTAATAGGAAAAATCGGGCAAAACTGGTCAATTCTGATCTGCAGCCAATCGATCGGCGCGTCTCTAATTTGATCGGAGCGTTATCCTCATTAACCAGAACAAAGATCAAAGGGCTTGAACTCAACAGCATCTGCTATTTCTCTCATGTTGGCGGTACAAACCACCAGATTGGTATTTCATCGATATCTACCAGTAGTTGCCAAAGACATTTGTTCCAGTCGGTTTTTGTTAATTTGCTTCTCTTGCCAACGTTTACAGTAGAGCCACCTTATATTTTAACGGCAAACAGACAAACTGCTGTTGATTAGCGACGCGCTGCACAATCCCAGTTTACATGATCGCTTTACCATATGCTGTATTTTCCATATCTTTTGTGAAGTTAGCTGGAGATGTTGAGGCTCGTTTCTCTGTGGGTCCTTTGCACAGTTATCAAGTAACAGGAGTTTTCGTTTTGCTTTTTTCCTCAATGCAGGAGTAATACGTGAAGACAATCACAAACCTGGCTTGTCCTCAGGAAAACCAGCAGTTACTGGTTTTTACTTTGGCTATCATTACTAAAGAATTGGCTTTTCCAAGGACAACCCACACATTTAACGTATTTAACTGTTTTTTTTATATAATTTGTTCTAATTTATAGCCTAAAGAGTTAAAACTAGTCTGTGGTAGAACTAAACTGTATTTTTTTAGAGAATGCTTAGGTGTATAAAGTAACACTTATTTTCAGAGTCCATTTTACAGTGTGACTTTTCATTTCAGACCATAAATAAGCTAAGATGGTAAAATGTTTGAGCCAGTTTCAGGATGCACTCAAGCCCTCCAGACACACATTTGCAGAAAAACAAAAAAGTTTGCACCGTTTCGCCATGTCCGACGTTTGTGTGGGGAGGAAAAAAATCCGTGAAGAAACTTCCTGTGTTTGTGCTTGACGTGAAATAAATAAAAAACAAAAAATCCTGACGATGTTGAAAGGTACTTTAGTGTTTACTCATACTGGTGGTTTTTGGAATAGAGTTAAAACTTGTGAGACTTTCTCCTGTGCTCACCTTGTTGTCTTGCGATGGCCTGATATGTGTGCTAGCGTTTAGTTTAAGCGGTGGTGTCTGCTTGGAACCGCTGAAGGACTTTGATATTTCTGTACCTGCTGTGTGAGGAAAAAAAAGAAAAAAAAAACACTGAAACACATCTTTGTCTTTATGTGACACGTTTAATATTAATAAGCCCCTCCCTTTTTATTAATATTTTTAATATTGTTGTTAAAAATGACGTGTAAGTGCTTCTATTTGCTGCTCACAATGGCATTTACATATAGTCGTCCGTCTGTACTCCATTTTAAATATGATAATTGCCAGATACGTTTTCACTCAACATTTTTGTTCAGGATTTTATAAGATTGCAAGGTTTGCATTCTGCTTTGTTTTTTTTTTATCACTTTACAAACAGCGAAAGCCACATTTGTTTTCAAAATTTGAATAAATTATAGATTTCTGAGACGTTTTATGGCCCAGGCTTGAAGGATGAAACTGTGAAACAGTTTAAAACCGTTTTTGTTCGTTTGCTTTACATTTTTCAAGTTATGTTTGATGTAAATATGAACATTGTATCTAATATGTGGGGAAAAAAATCATGCAGTTTAACATTAAACTTCACAAACTACCCATGTTTTGGCTGCCATTTTGTTTTCTCCATAGTGATGGTTGATAGAACCAAACTCAATCATGACGCTTTGGGAGCAATAAAGTTAAAATATTATTTTTTTTAAAAATGCTACTTGTGTTTTTACCTCCAAAACAAGAAAAAGCTAAAAGAAAACAAAAACATTTTCGACTTTTGGAAGAAAATCAGGTCTGTTTTCCTAAAGAAAAGAAAATAATTTTAATTTTATTCACTCAACCTGAACAATATTAACTAAACAAAGTGCAGTTTCACGCTGACAGTACAACAGGTGAGAGGACTGTTAATATTCAAAGCTTTTATATTAGAAGTGTGAAGAAAAAGCAACTATTTAAGCATTATGTGTGCTAATGACCAATTAAATTGAAAGAAAATTTGGAAAAAGTAACGTGAGAAAAATAAATTGGATATATTTAGAACCATGGAATGTCTGTACCATCCAGCGTTCAATTCAGAAATACTTTATAAATCAAATTAAGATTCTAAATCATATTATCCAACAAACTGTATTTCCAGATAAGGTCAAAGGTCCAGAAAATCCTTTTTATTAGTTTGTCATTGGTTTGTTTTCTCTGGTTAGAGCAGCTGACCAGTTATTATTATGACTTCCATAATAATAATTGCACAATTTGACATTAAGAAAATCAATTTGCTAAGTGGAAACATGTCAATTTTGAAAAAAACTCATTTTTCAAGAACATTTTAGTGCCAGGATCAGGTTTATTAAACAAAATTGGTTTATTTAGTAAAACTGCAACCGTCACAACCGGATGTTGTCTCTGGCGCAAACCACGAAGAAGAAAACGACAGGAAGAAGTTGGAGGATTATGAAGCGGCACTGTTCCTAATGACTTATTATGTGAACAAAACCTGGTTTTTATTAGTTATTTAATGGAAACGCCGCAATTTTTAAATTATGGGAGTTTTAACAGGAGCAGAATATCAACAAAGGTTTTAATGGAAACGCAGCTGCAGAAATGTCGGACGTTTATCAGATATTTCCACAAGGTTGGAAACATTTGAGCTGATGGTTTCACACTCTGGTGATCTCTTCTTGATGCATATGAATAAAAACTTACAGTTAGCAGATCAACATCCAGGCTGCAGAGATAACTCTTCACAATACTGATGGATTACACCATCTGTTGTCTGTAAGCTCTTCCAATCCACCTTCTTGTCTTTTCCCTCTCTGCTTTAAATCTTTATCTGCTCGACGTTGCCGCCGCCATGTCTCAGTGAAATACAAATATTCTGATTTTTCCAACTTAGATTTTAGACTTTATTGTTTCGGGAGGCCCAATAACAACACAGCAAAGTCCGTTGCCAAAACTCTGGCCGGGTTTTTGACTTCATTTTTTTTTTTTGCCAATTGCAGTTTTTGGTTGAACTCCCTCCTTCTCTTCTACTCGCATGAATTTTTTTTGGCTTTAGTCGACGTATTTTTTTGAACTTGTGAAATATCAATTAGCTGTTTCCTTGTTGCCATGGTTACGCAGCACAACGAATGTCCAAAAGTAGACCAGCATCAGCAAAAAATCCTCCCAACTGCACATCATCGAGAACAGAGTGAATAAATCTTCAAAAAGCGACAGTTTACACAAAAAAAGAGTTTTTTGGGGGGTTTTTTAAACAAAGTAACATGCTGCCTCCTTTTGTGCCACAGTTTTAAAACTGAGAGGTTGCACCTTTTGATTCTGGTGCAAATCTTGTGTCTGACCTCAAATCTTGGCAACTTATCATCATCAACACCCACAGAGCGTCCAATTAACCAGCTGCAGCTTCCACCACAATATCTGCACCTCATTTTATTCTTGACGTACTATTTAAATTAAAAAGAGAAAAGAATATAACTTGTTTCTCTTTTGAACTGAAGCTGCATATCATGTGGGCTGAATTGCTTCTGACACATTTTAAGGGCAATAAAGGAACTGCTGAATGTGGGAGAATATCATCATACTTGTGATGCTCAAAAAGCTAATTTCCTCATTACTGAAGGACAGGTTAATTCGAGTGCTTTCTTCTGGGAGATGCCAGAATTGCTGGAGAACTCATCCAGAAAAGCCCACTTGATTGGATTGGGTGAAGTCTGCTGGAACAAATCCTGTGTCTCACTTTTGTGTAAGATGTCGCTCTGCTCCTTTTTCTTGGCTTTAATTTGTTTAGTCTAAGCTATCTGGGCAACTCTGAAGCAGAGACTTCTGAAACACCAATTAAAGCAACAGAAGGCAGATTTTCAGGTAGCATTTTTACATTTTTTTGGGTCCAGGGTTGGGGATCAAACCAGGGAACGCTGCGTTGACAAGCGTAGCCTCCACCCAGCTTGTGTTATTCTGTGTTAGCTTGTTCCTTAGTTTCTTATTCCCCACTGACTTTAGACGCAGGTTTCCTGGATCAAATCCTGGAACCAAAGTAATAAATGGACTCAGCAGAGTAAAGAGGCGCACAATGTACTGCAGCCTTGTACAACAACATCATCACAGCTGCCCTCAACGGTTCTTATCGCCTCCCTGAAACATTACAGCCGGCTGCTTCCAGACAACATAAAAATGGGCAAAGCCTCATTTACGGCCGAAACCTGACCAGTGAGAGGAACGAAAACAATGAATGGCTCTCACAGCCGAATAAAATCATCTGCTGGGATTAGACTTCCTGATTCAGATCTACAAAAGAAAAGTTTTCAATCTGAAAGTTTGTCCAGTTTAAAAGGAAGTTATACATACCAGGTTGCAATAAATCTGAAATCAATGTTTTCATATTAATTTTTGCAACTATGATTACTGATGTGTGGACTACATTGTTGTCTTAACAATGCATTATAGTAAATTTAATGTTAAAGATAACCTATTATGCTTCACTGAACAGGCTAGTCTATGCCTGTGGTATATTTAAAATATGTTGATTAAATTTTTTACTCAAAATTGCTATCAGATAAAGGGATTTCTTTCAGAATGAGTCGTTGTAGGGCGTCTTGTTGGCCACGCCCCCCAAATCAACGTTTACACTCACACATAAAAGCTGCTGCGAATAGATGTGTAAATATACAACCGTACCTCTATGAAAAGCAGAAGTGGAGCCTCCTGCACTACCAACAAGAACGCAACAAGCCGTTTCTGGATGGTAAGTCTCCAACAAAACACTCGTCTTTTCCAGCAGCCATTGTACCGCTCATTTTCCAGACACTGAGAGACATTAACTTATAGCCAAACAATGGCTGGGTGGTTGCTGTTGTTTTCCTTTTCAGACCCTGGGCTGCTTTTGGAAGCAGTTGAGACCCAAATGGAAGCATAAAAACGTGGAAAAAGTGAATGTTTCATAACAGAATACATTCCGCCAAGTTTAATTCATTTATTTTAAACTTCTACTTATTAATATCTAGTCTAAGTTTTGAAGAATAAACACCTACGGGTGTCAAATGATGCCCAGAATACATGACTCTGTCGCCACGTTCTCCTTCTGGACGAGGGATTGTTGCAAAGTCAGCAGCTCAAAGTGTCAGCTGTTGTTTCTAAGTAAAAACTGAACATGGATGAACATTGTTTTGCATTGAATTTGACAATAAGTAATTTACTCTGAATATGAGAACATGATGGGATTAAGTTATATTTTTGGATTTAAATTGATTTGTTTTGGAACCTTGGGAAACAATAACACTTGTGATTCACTGGTACATCTTAGTCAAACAGTTGCTCTTTGTCTCTTTTGTTTTAAACACAGACTTGCACTAATTTGTCACAATCGTGATAAAACTGCTGCTAGTAGTTCTGCTCGTTTCAAACCTGCTCCATATGTTGTACATCTTTAGCACAATGTGCCTCTTTTGAGAAGCATAGGCGCTCTCCTGGTTTCTTTGTGTTCTATAAACTGTCATTATTTTTTACTCAAGAGAAATTACAGTAAGTGGCCATTTTTATAGGACACCGCAGAGCCATTGTATTGTGGAATGCATGTTTAGCAGAATGCTCTACCTTTTTGTGGAACACCTGTACCTTTTCAAATGGATGAAATTGCCAAGAATCTGTGTGGTTGTTTAGCAGGAAGTGAAGCCAAGCCTGGATCTGCTGCGTGGGGGGAAATCAGCACACCTGCTCTACATCTGTGACCAGCTCTCCTGCCAGACTCCCGGCGTCACGGCTTTAAAGAGATATGTCACCTAGAAAGTGAAAGACAGGAGTGACAAGGCGCATAATAAATGTCTGAGGTGTTTTTTCTCCTTTTTTTTGTTATGTACTGGAATAACCAAGGAGAAAGCATCAATTGTGACAGATGTTTAGTAAATGCATAAACAATTCCATCTCATTACTTCCTCGCCTTCAATGAGTTAGGCAAGTCAATTTCCTTTGAGCAGCCGACCTTTTAGATAAGCATATTAAATGCATCTGTTTTGCTTTGCACCTTTTCTCCTGCGTCATGCAGCACATTCACCCTCTGCTGAAACTACAACAGTCACAGTCAATTGAGTTCATGTGGAAGCAGCGGACAGCAACAGGAAGTGGAATCAGATGGGCATCACGGCCATTTTTCCTCTCATCAGCGCTCTGCCATATTGTAGGATTGAGTTAAGCTCATTGGGATGCATTGGAACGAAGGTGGAACTGGAATGAATCTGACTGATTTGAAATGGAAATAAATCCCATGTGACAATCTGTGGCAAATGAAGAAAAGCCCTTACAGTTACTGTAACAAATAAGTCACCAGATTCCTGGAAAACTAAATCATTTTCTCCTTTCTTCAAACCAGCAGCGCCCAAACTTTATTGCAGCATGGGGTTGGAAAAAACTTATGAGAAATATTATTTTTCTATCTTGAAATGCAAAATGATTTTGTTGGGATGTTAAAAAAACATCTATTCAGCAATAAATTAAACAACAAAGAAACAAAGCGACCATTTGTTTTTGTCTTAATATAAGGCAGCCATACGAGAGACAATTAGAGCCACTAGGGAAAACAAAGGAATTTTTAATTTAATTTTTAATTCTGGAAAAAAATTCTGAGAAAAAAGTTAGCATTTTTAGAAAAAAAATCAGAAGTCTGAGAAAAAACTCAGTGTCCTGAGGGGAAAAAATGTGTGAGAAATGTCCGAATTGTGGGGGGAAAAAATGAATTCTGAGAAAAAGGCAAAATTCTGAAAAAAAAAAAAAAAAAAAAAAAATCTGAATTCTGGGAGTAAAGTTAGAATTTTGAAAGAAATGTCAGAATTTTGCGAAAAAATTCAAATTATGGGAAAATATTCAGAGAAAGAATTCTGAATTCTGAAGGAAAAAAGTCAGTTCTGAGAAAATCAAAATTCTGAGACAATTTTCAGAATTCTGAGGGAAAAAAGCAGAATTCTGAGTCAGCTTTTTTTTTCTTCAGTGGCCGTAATTCTCTTCTATACCAACAGTTTCCTAACTTTTTAAGTATTTTTTCCATCTATTTGGTCTAGAAAGTCTTTCAGTCTATTTCAACCAGGAAAAAAGTAGAAATAAAAACCCCTCTTCTGTTAGGTGGGTTAATATTAATGTGCTCCAGGCTTTGTTTTAGTAAACTGTTGCTGGATATTTATATCCTTACTTACTGTGAAGTTAAAACTAAAAGAAAACACTGATATTAAAAGAAAACTCTTTGCATATAACACCTTAATGAAGGGTTAAATTTGTTATTGAAATTCTCATGTTGAAAACTGACAAACATGCCAACTGAAGCGCCAAACTGCTGTCTGGGGCCGCACAAAATGTTTCCAAGGGTCACAAATGGCCCCTGGGCCCCACTTTGGGAAACCCTGCTTTAAACAGATATTGTTGGTTAACCAGTTGGATCATTTTTCCTAATTCAAAACAAAAGATAAAAGCCTTTAAACCCTTTGAAAGAACCATTTGGTCAAACGTCTGCGTCCACAGAACCCTGTTTCTGCTTAGCTTTGTGTTGGTTTTGTGCGTAGAAATTTAAATTTGAATAATCATTCCTACTCAATGTAACATAGAATGCAGACCAAATAGGAAAAATACAGGAGAGAGCAGTTTTATTACTCAACCTCCTATTACAGTCATTTCATGCCTGAGGGAAAAGCAAAATATTGTGTATTTCTTTTCAATTATTCTGTCCTAATTAGTTAATCACATCCATTTTAAAACACATTACTGCTTTTATTATGAACAAAAAACAATATATTTTGATTTGCCTTGCTAATGAGGTGATCACTGACAGACAAAATGAAACAAAAAGTCCGACAGTAATAAGAAAGTCCAGGTTTTAATTTGACTGCAGCAGATGTTGTTGTTCTGAAGGTCGACACAGAACCAAACCATCTTTGCTGATGATCATTTGTAGATTTTAATTATTGGTTTTCCAGCAGATCTCATGCAGTTGTTTGCTCTGTGAACTTCCTGATCTTACGGCTTTTATTCTTTGGTAAAATACACAGATTATTGTCCAGTATTGACTAGCAGAGAGTTTTTTGGCAAATGCAATTCAATCTGGACTCAAATCTGCAAAATGCTTTATGTCTATTTGACACATTGATTCATCCAGTCTGACTGAGCTTAGAGCTTTTTTTGAAAATAAGTAAAAAAATATATATTTATTTAGAAGTTTATAACTATCGTGAGATGGATTTGGATAAAATAATGCTGATGGATAAAAATCCTTATATTTCAGATTTTTGTTTGTAAAAATTATTACTTAATCTGTCTCATTACATAAAAACTCCAAAAATATTGCTAAAAAAAAAACCACATTTAAAATGGCTTTATAAAAGCATGGAAACATCAATAACCTATTAGAATATGTACACTAATGAAAGTATATTTTTAATCAAAAATATACTTTTTCCCTCCCTCCTTTCCAAACAGTGAATGTTTGAAATGTTGGAAATTAAACTGAGTTAAATAAAAAAAAGTTCCATACTGAAGCTTTTCTATTTTATTTCTGAATTATTATTATTATTATTATAAATTATGAACAAGTTCCATACATAACATTTATCAGATATTTGTTTTTGGAAAAAAACTTTTCAAGATAAACAACCAAGTAGTGATTTATTTTCTGGACTCCTGATGTTATTTGCTCCGATAGTAGCATTAATTATATTTTATTAAACTCTTTCTTGTTTTATCTCTAACTATTCTTACGACTGTCAGTCAGGGTCGCAGCTGCAGACAGGAGAGTGGCAGCAAATGCCTCTCCCATAAATTTGGGATCATATACCCATCTCCTCTGGGATTTCCTCTGACAGCAGCGGAAAGAAAAATTGCTTTAACAGAAGAGCCAGAGAAACTAATTTATACGACATCAAAAGCATGAAAAAGTACTTCTGTGGTGAGATGATAAGCTTTCAAGGCCTGTGCCAGAACCCTGGGACTGAGCCGGGGTCTGCGGACTCCGTCTCCGACCACCTGTGTCCATCATTGTCCAAGAGACAAGCCGCGGGGATGCTTTAACAGGACTGCCAGAGCAGCGGATAAATGGAGAGCAGCAGATAAACAAAACGCAGCCGGAGATAAAGGGATGGCCAGGCTGATGCCTGCTATCCAGTAAAACTCATTTTCATACATTACTCTTCAAAAGCTTTAAGCCAGGTGTGTGTGTGTGTGTGTGTGTGTGTGTGTGTGTGTGTGTGTGTGTGTGTGTGTGTGTGTGTGTGTGTTGGAGTGATTTTTTAAAATTCTTCACACATACAGTGGGTTTTCTGCCTTATCGGAGTCAGGCTGACCTTTAACCTTCATTGTGTATTCTTAGCCGTTTGCTCTGTCAGAGTTCAAGGATTTCTCCGTCTTTATACTTCATGTAGCATCTCCATTCAGCTGCTTCATCAAACTGAAGTGATGAACTGAAACACAGCTAAACCTGCCGTATGCTGGACCACATGTGTCAAACTCGAGGTCCGTGGGCCAAATCCGGCCCGCCGTATTTTTTTACGTGGCCCTCTAGGTTCTAGACTAAACACAAAGTGTGCTTGAATTTTATGTTATCAATCAAATCAGTCCAGCTTTAATCTGTTTACTGCCAAATTATATCAATCAGTCCCTCCAGTTTCTTCAGAATTACCGGGGAAATTCATGAAAAATCAACACATTTTTTACACGAATACATAATTGGAGTTAATTGCAGATTTTTCTCTAAAATGGTCAAAAACTTTCTTACTGGTACTAACAGCTCAGCCTTGATTGATGTCAGAGGATCTACACAGCTGGTAAAAAAATAAAAAAAAGGTGCCTTTGCCGTTATAAATAAGTGCAAATATCGCAAATATTCCCAAATTAGCACCACAAACATTTTGATTTTTATTGCAAATCACGAAAAGAATCACAAAATCCTGGAGGAACTGAAAAGATGTTCAATAAAATTATTTAATTTGAATAATTCGTTGATGTTTTATCAATACATTCTGGCACAACCGGCCCCTTAAGAGCACTCATGATCTCGATTTGGCCCAAAACGACACCCCAGACCTAGACGGTGATTTCAGAAACTGCATTCAGCTCAAACTGTCCGACTACAGTTATTCAGTTATTGCTGAATCACAGTGAAGGAACTTATGAGAGATTTTGGACCAGAAATGTATACTTTTTTTACTGTGGCATTTTACACAATGTAGAAAATGACTGGCAGGCTTTTATATAGCAGAACATCGCACTGTCAGCAGGGAGTCCATATGAAGAAACAAATGTCAAAACATGGCGACATTTGATGGCTCCTTCTTCTTCCACTCTTCAATTCTGTCCGTTTTACCGTATCAGCTGCTGACATTCAGTCTGCAGAGAGCGAAAAAATTAAACGCCATGCAGATCAAATAAAAATGTCTGTTTAAATCTGTCTGTTCTTGTGCGGCTCGTCTCTTTTTTTTTCTTTTCCTGGTCATTCTGACGCCCAGTCTGAGCTTCCCTGTGTGCACGCTGCAGGAGAGCTGGCTCCAGCTGACACTTTCACAAAATGCTTTCTTCCCAGTTAAACTCTGATGACTAATTTCAAGGTAATATGAGGGGGAAAATGCTCAGAATTTGGCAGAAAATATTAAGATCAGGTTTCCATTAAAACGCTGTGAAAAATAGACTCATTACGCCTACTAGATCTCTCATTACATTTATTCAAACTAACGAGACAGCTAGCTATAATGTAACCCTTGATCAAGATATCTGACACACTTAGTTCATTATGTTTTTATTCATGCAGACTCGGCAAGAAAAAAACAACAAAAGAACAAAGCATAATTTTACTTTGAAAACCACACTGCTTAAGATCTAGATGCAAACGTCTGAGAAAATGTATGTCGCAGCAGAACTTAATTTCAATTAATGTATCCATCACAATGACAAAGTGCTCATAAAATAAAAGACTCAGTCATTAGAAATAATAATGTACCACTGTTAAAGTCCAGGTAATTAGTATAGCAGAGATTCTGTCACAGAAGTTCTTGAAAAGCCTTATTTAAAGGTGACCTGTTATGCTTCCATGAACAGGTTAGGATAGGTGTGAAGACTATGCAAAATCATTCTTGGATAATCAGATTTTAGTCTGATTTTAGCTCCTTTCAAAATGAGCTGATTTAGAGCCTCTGTCACTTTAAATCCAAGTAAGCTGCTGCTGGCCACGCCCCCTGAAACTCAAAGTCTGCACTCACATGTGAAAATGGCTGCAAAAAATATGATTAATTATACAACCATCGATCTTTGAAAAGCAGAGGACTGCAGCAAGTGTTTTCTGGATTGTAAGTAAACAAGAAAACACTCGTCTTTTCCAGCAGCCATTGTACAGAGGCAAAGCCAGCAGAAAAAACCGTGCTGGAGCTCAGCTTGTGTTGCTAGGTAACGAGGTGGGCTTCGTTGGGTTGCTGATTTGTAACTTTGCTTTCCACAGGTTTTTGAAACGAGTCATTTTCAAGACACAATAAAAGTTCAACTTATTGCCCAGATATTCTCAACATGCTGTTTTTATTGGGGCCTGCCATAAGCAATGCATAGGGAGAGCAGTGACTGACCTGC
>NW_015112621.1:316181-317936 GCF_001443285.1 Poecilia latipinna | reverse complement strand
CCTATGAGTGGGAGCTGCGCCGGTTGGTGTTCGTGGCTGACCACTCAGTCACGGCGCTAACTGTCTTTTATTTTTCAGCCTGTCGGACCACTTGGCTGCAGTCAATCACATTGTGAGGAGTTTTTCATCTTTTGTTGTACTAGGTGGGTTCAGACAGTGAATTTGTTGTTACATAGAAAAATATTTGAGTGTTTTGACTGTTAATTGATGTAGCTGTTGTCTGTTATTTTACTGTTTATTGCTGTTGATGTTATTTTTGATTGATTCATTGCATCAGAATGTTTTGTTTTAGTTTTGAAAATTTAACAGTTGTAAGTGTTGTTAAACTATACGATCACATCTAAAAAAAAAAAGAGAAATAAAAGAATCCGTAGGAGCGCTGGTGGAGCCTGTCGGACCACTTGGCTGCAGTCAATCACATTGTGAGGAGTTTTTCATCTTTTGTTGTGCTAGGTGACCAACAACATAATAAGAAGAATTACACTGGTGCCGTGACTCTGTGATTCCTGATCAGCTTGATGCTGTTCGCCCGGGTTGCTGTGTCATCTACCTACAAGTTACCTCTTCAAGACGTGTCAAGACACCTGAACCACAAGGTTAAAGGACTGAAGGCAGAATATTGGCTTCATTGCCAATAAGTGACTGATTTTTTTATTTGAGTCTGTTTTATTTTCAGTCTTCCATTTTGAAATGGCAGAGAGATTCCAACCAAATGTTAAAAATGTGAACAGTCCTTTGGGAGAGGAGGAGGTGTAATGGGTCTCACTTTTCAGTCAGGAGTGGCAGTTGGGTCAGACTTTTGTGCCTCACCCATGTTACCTGCAAGTAATAGGCCTCAGGGATTAGCTTTCTATCCAGCTGAGACACCTATAGGGCAGATGTCGTTTGGGGGCCCGAGCCACTCTACATCTACTGGCTATGGCTTATACTTATTAAGTGACATGATTTATCAGTTAGGTTCACAGATTGGAGAGTCCATTGCAAATAAACTGTGTTCTTCTGGTGTTGCTGGGAAAAAGAAACCCAAAATGGCTCCTGTTTGAAACAAGATGGTGCCCATATCGAAGACACTTCTGGCTTTGATAGTCTAAAATTCAACATCATTGTAACATCAGAAACAGCAACTCCAATTTTTAGAGGTGAAAACACTGACAAATATACTGTTACTGAGTGGGTTGAAATGATGAGAGGTTACCTTAGAAGGCAGAGCTATGGTAGTTCCACTCAAGCAGAGGAGATTATGGGGAGGCTAATGGGCAGAGCCAGAGATGTGGTTAAGATTGGTCTTAAAAGTAACCCTGGTTTAAATGCTACATGCTCCCCAGATGTGATTTATAACATGCTGATACAATACTTCAGTCACACATCCTCCTGCCTGCCGCTGCAAGACTTCTACTCCACACTGCCATTTCAAAAAGAGGATGCGTTTGACTATTGGATTCGGCTCAACAAAGCTGCAGATATGGCTGAAGAAGGTTTAAAGCGTCAAGGAAAACAAACTGATGATATGAGCAGTGAAATTGCTAAAATGTTTGTAAAACACTGCCCTGATTCAGAACTGGCTTCAGTATTTAAGTACAAGCAAATACATGAATGGACCTCAAAAGACATCCAGGAGAGGCTAGATGAGCACCAGAGAGAGTGTGTGTCCAGGATCAAAACACCAATCCACAAACCATCTGCAACCCCACTGTTCTGCTATGACACACACATTGAATCCCAAGTCCCTGGTGGTGCACAAAGATCAAATAATGT
>NW_015112621.1:309573-312868 GCF_001443285.1 Poecilia latipinna | reverse complement strand
TTAACAGTTGTAAGTGTTGTTAAACTATACGATCACATCTAAAAAAAAAAAAAGAGAAATAAAAGAATTCTGAGGAGCGCTGGTGGAGCATGTCGGACCACTTGGCTGCGATCAATCACATTGTGAGGAGTTTTTCATCTTTTGTTGTGCTAGGTGACCAACAACATAATAAGAAGAGTTACACTGGTGCCGTGACTCTGTGATTCCTGATCAGCTTGATGCTGTTCGCCCGGGTTGCTGTGTCATCTACCTACAAGTTACCTCTTCAAGACATGTCAAGACACCTGAACCACAAGGTTAAAGGACTGAAGGCAGAATATTGGCTTCATTGCCAATAAGTGACTGATTTTTTTTTTTTTTTATTTATTTGAGTCTGTTTTATTTTCAGTCTTCCATTTTGAAATGGCAGAGATTCCAACCAAATGTTAAAAATGTGAACAGTCCTTTGGGAGAGGAGGAGGTGTAATGGGTCTCACTTTTCAGTCAGGTGTAGCAGTTGGGTCAGACTTTTGTACCTCACCCATGTTACCTGCAAGTAATAGGCCTCAGGGATTAGCTTTCTATCCAGCTGAGACACCTATAGGGCAGATGTCGTTTGGGGGCCTGAGCCACTCTACATCTACTGGCCATGACTTACACTTATTAAGTGACATGATTTATCAGTTAGGTTCACAGATTGCAAATAAACTGTGTTCTTCTGGTGTTGCTGGGAAAAACCCCCCAAAATACCTCCTATTTGAAACGAGATGGTGCCCATAGTGAAGACACTTCTGTCTTTGATAGTCAAAAATTCAACATCATTGTAACATCAGAAACAGCAACTCCAATTTTTAGAGGTGAAAACACTGACAAATATACTGTTACTGAGTGGGTTGAAATGATGAGAGGTTACCTTAGAAGGCAGAGCTATGGTAGTTCCACTCAAGCAGAGGAGATTATGGGGAGGCTAATGGGTAGAGCCAGAGATGTGGTTAAGATTGGTCTTAAAAGTAACCCTTCTTTAAATGCTGCATGCTCCCCAGATGTGATTTATAACATGCTGATACAATACTTCAGTCACACATCTTCCTGCCTGCCGCTGCAAGACTTCTACTCCACACTGCCATTTCAAAAAGAGGATGCGTTTGACTATTGGATTCGGCTCAACAAAGCTGCAGATATGGCTGAAGAAGGTTTAAAGCGTCAAGGAAAACAAACTGATGATATGAGCAGTGAAATTGCTAAAATGTTTGTAAAACACTGCCCTGATTCAGAACTGGCTTCAGTATTTAAGTACAAGCAAATACATGAATGGACCTCAAAAGACATCCAGGAGAGGCTAGATGAGCACCAGAGAGAGTGTGTGTCCAGGATCAAAACACCAATCCACAAACCATCTGCAACCCCACTGTTCTGCTATGACACACACATTGAATCCCAAGTCCCTGGTGGTGCACAAAGATCAAATAATGTTTTGTGCTCTTACAATGTACAACCTGCCTCTGAGGCGCCACCAAATTCATGTTCCCCTGTGATGGTACAGAACCAGCAGCTGGCCGCTACATTAGATTCCCCTTCTCCACAGTCTTACCTCCCTGTCCTGCAACCTGCAAAGCAGCACTGCCAGTTCTCACAAGTGCAGTGCCAACCTTTTGCTCCAGTCCCACAAAGTCAGCAGCTCAGTCTCCCACAAGAAGGAGCCATGCTTGGAGAGATGATGTCTATGCTCAGGCAGGTCCTTGATAAAGTTCAGGTTGGTGGCCAGGTATCATCTGCTCGTCACAAGCGCACATGGGGTCGAGCCAGACCTGTTATAAATTGTCGCATATGCAATGATGACAAGCACACGACAGAAGCCCACTGCCGTTCAGACCGCCTTTGTTTCACATGTTTCAGTCCTGACCACACAAGGCGGTCTTGCCCAAACAGAGCTGTCCCAACAGACAATGTGCAGGGAAACTAAGCGACCTGTGCCTGGAGGGAGGCCGCATGGGTCAAAGTGATTCCTCCCACATATTTGATGCTGCTGAACTGTATCAAAATATTCAAAGACTAAATGAGTCTGAAAATATAATTATACAAGACACACAAAAAGTCAAGAAAAGTGACAGTTTATTCTACACAAATGTCAAAGTTAATGACAAATTAACTCTTGGTGCCATGCTAGATAGTGGTTCAATGGCATGCTCATTGAGCGACGTAGCCCTACAGTCACTGATTAACGCCGGTGTTGTAATCTCTCACCAGGAGGCCACTGACATTGTATTTGTAGGATGTGGTGGTTCCAGAGTAAGACCGACTTCAATAGTAGATCTGAACATGGAGATCTATGGATGCCAGTTGTCAGTCCCCACCTTTGTTGTGAAAAACCAACAGACTGATATGCTTCTGGGCTCCAATGTCATCAGGCGACTGTTACACCTATTCAAGAAAGACTTCTCTTATTGGGCAGCAGTTTCCACACCTCGCAAAGGTCTCCCAGAACTCGAGGAGTTCCTCTCCCTTCTTGCTGGCCTGGACCGTTGGTCTGGAGAGAATATCCCAGACAAAGTTGGCACGGTAAGATGTAACACAGCTGTTACACTGGAAGCTGGCACTGAGTATCTTGTATGGGGCAAACTTCCACAAAGTTGTCACCTGGTTTGACTGTGATGTCTGAGCCCACATCGTCACATTCCGCTCCCCGTGGCATTTTGGTGGCGAGAGCTGTAATACTGCTCTGGGGAGACGGGTTAGTCCCTCTCAAGATTTTAAATGCTTCCAGTGGTCCTGTCACCATACGCAAGAACGCTAGACTGGCTGATATATATACCTGCCTTGCTATGGAGGACCTAGATATACAAGATGTAACATGCTCATATCAGGCCACCACTGATGTTGATTCTGCAGTAGAAAACAATGACAATATACAGGCAAAACTGAGAAGCGCTGGTCTAGGGTATCTGGACCTACAGTCTTGTGATGTGTCAGATGATTGGCGGAGAAAGCTGGCAGATCTAGTGATCAGTTATGAGGATGTCTTCTTCCGCCACCACTTAGACTGTGGAGAAGCAAAAGAATTTATACACAGGATAAATTCTGTGTATAAATTTATACACAGAATTTATACACAGAGACTCACTGATGAGACCCTCTCATCAGTGAGGGTCTCTCACTGATGAGAGACCCTTTCGGCTGCCCTATCGCCGCGTGCCTCCTGCTGAGTATCAGAAGCTCCGTCAAGTCCTGAATGAGATGGAGGAGAAAGAAATTATACGGAAATCGACAAGTGAATTTGCCTCACCTCTTGTTCTCGTTTGGAAAAAGAACGGTGACT
>NW_015112621.1:300837-304564 GCF_001443285.1 Poecilia latipinna | reverse complement strand
AGGTACTTAATGACCATTGTTTGTTCATTCGATCTTTCTCTTCTTGACGGACGACGGCCATGGTCAACATAGTATAAGACTCTTGATAACACAGGATCGTTATGCTGTTTTTCTCTCAATACAGTTTCTGAAAACACAGGTTGATCTTCTTGAGACACAGAGTGCATGGGAGTCTGCTGTTAGAGTACGAGCTGTTGACACCTTTGAACATCTGCCCCAACTGATCCTCCCATCTCAAGATGATCAACCTGTGTTTTCAGAAACTGTATTGAGAGAAAAACAGCATAACGATCCTGTGTTATCAAGAGTGTTACATTATGTTGACCGTGGCCGTCGTCCTTCAAGAAGAGAAAGATCGAATGAACAAACAATGGTCATTAAGTACCTCAAACACTGGGAGAAGTTTGCTGTGTCCAATGACATCCTCTATAGACTGTCTAAAGACCAAGTTACCCATAAGAGACGCCACCAGTTTGTGGTCCCTGATTCTCTCAAGTCTGATGTTCTCAAAGGGATCCACGACAACGCTAGTCATCAAGGGCAGTTCAGAAGTTTGGCTATTGCTCGTCAGAGGTTCTTCTGGCCCCATATTGACCAAGATGTCAAAGAGTATGTTCGTCAGTGTCCCAGATGTGTCGTCGCAAAGTCCCCTGATCCAGATGGTCGAGCACCTCTTGAGAGTATAAAAACATCTGCACCACTGGAGATTGTGTGTATAGACTTCTGGACTGCGGAGGATTCTAACAACAGGTCCATTGATGTACTGGTTGTAACTGACCATTTTACACGGCTCGCTCAGGCCTTTCCTTGCCGTGACCAATCTGAAAAAAACAAGTGGCGAGGCAGCTTTGGGACAAGTACTTTTGCATGTATGGTTTCCCTGAGAGAATCCATTCTGACCAAGGTCCATCCTTTGAAAGTCAGCTCATAAGCAAACTGTTGAAAGTTGCTGGTGTGAGAAAATCCCATACGACCCCCTACCATCCAATGGGTAATGGCAGCGTGGAATGTTTCAACAGAACCCTGGGTAACATGATAAGAGCACTTGCACCAGATGCAAAACAGAATTGGTCAAACAACTTCAGATATTGACCTTCATGTACAACTTCAGACATTGACCTTCATGTACAATGAAACCACAGGCTATGCCCCTTTTTATCTGATGTATTGGAGAGTGCCATGCCTCCCTGTTGATGTGCTTTTCAAGAACATCCTGCATGATCCTGAAATTGGTGGATATGACAAGTATGTACTGTCCCTGACTAAAGATCTTCAAGATGCAATGGCCATAGCTCAAACTCATGCTAACAAGGAACAAGATCGACAGGCTGGTCTCTACAATCGCAATACTAAAGGGACCGTGTTTTAGTATCAAACAAGTGTGAAAGAGGCAAACGCAAAACTGCTGACCGCTGGGAGTCTACAGTGTACACCGTTGTGGACATGAACCCTACAACTCACACATACCAAATAAAACACCCCACCACCGGTCAAGTTCGAGTTGTGCATCGTAACCTCTTGATGCTAGTGAACTTCTTGCCTGTTGATGCATCCGGTGAGCCTGTCGACTCTGCTGCCGTCACACCTGAAAGCTCTGACATTAACACTATTTCAGATGCCCTGGGATCAGTCATTCAGGAAAATGATTCAAAAATCAGAACACAAGAATGGGTCAGCTCCCTATCTGATAAGCCCCATGATGTTACCCCTGTGAATGACTTTGTTGGAGATGTTGTCTCTGCAGCACAGGCAGACGGGGGATATCTGTTGTTCCCTAGTGAGATGGACTGTGACAATAATTCCTCAGATGCGTCAGTTGACACACAGAGTGTTTGTCCACACACTTCACTAGTTGCTCAGTCTGTTACTGACACTGAGCCTGACACTACTTACACAGTTAGAACCCGTGTTGGTAGAATAGTCAAGCCTGTCAATAGACTGATCCAGGTGATGACCAACATGGCTGCTAATGATGATGCTAGTCAGCTTTTTGACAGGGTTTCTAACTCAGTGTTTCAAATGTTCCAGCAAAGACATTTATAGTAATAGATTATTTTTTAATCTGACTTTTCCTTGTCCTGAGTTTTGTTTTGTTTTTGTAGTGTATATTACCATTGTTGGTACAGGTCCAGGTTTAGGGACCTCTTTTAGTTTGGGCATGGATTATGTGGGATGTAGGCTGCATCCTGCTTCCAGGAGCTGGCAAGGAATAAGGCACCATTTTCTTGCCACTTCATCCTGTGTAAAGAATACTATTTCAGTTGGACCTTGTATATTCATGACAGCCAATTCATGTGATTTATTTATTCATTTATTTTCCATTATGGTGATAATTATACACTTTAATCATTTTGGTCAAAATTCAGCAGGGGTGGGTGTAACAGAGAGAATAGCTCGTGTGTCTGTGTGAGTTTTGATCGAAATGATTATAGTGATGGTTGTATGTATTTTTGATCAATGCGTTTGTTTGGAGCCACCTAGTGGTGTGATGAGTGACTGCATGCAACGGGTCCGTCAGGCACTCTCGCGGCTTCCTCCACAGAATTCTGAGGAGCGCTGGTGGAGGGAGGTGCGAGAGAGACAGCTCTTCACTTCTTTTTTTACTTAGGGTCATATTTTTCTAGTTCAACAATTAACGAAGTACTGTAAGAATATTTAACATCTACAAATATAATTTGTAAAAATGTGACCCTATGAGTGGGAGCCGCGCCGGTTGGTGTTCGTGGCTGACCACTCAGTCACGACACTAACCGTGTCTTTTATTTTTCAGCCTGTCGGACCACTTGGCTGCAGTCAATCACATTGTGAGGAGTTTTTCATCTTTTGTTGTGCTAGGTGGGTTCAGACAGTGAATTTGTTGTTACATAGAAAAATATTTGTGAGTGTTTTGACTGTTAATTGATGTAGCTGTTGTCTGTTATTTTACTGTTTATTGCTGTTGATGTTATTTTTGATTGATTCATTGAATAAGAATGTTTTGTTTTGGTTTTGAAAATTTGTTAACAGTTGTAAGTTTTGTTAAACTATACGATCACATCTAAAAAAAAAAAAAAAGAAATAAAAGAATTCTGAGGAGCGCTGGTGGAGCCTGTCGGACCACTTGGCTGCAGTCAATCACATTGTGAGGAGTTTTTCATCTTTTGTTGTGCTAGGTGGGTTCAGACAGTGAATTTGTTGTTACATAGAAAAATATTTGTGAGTGTTTTGACTGTTAATTGATGTAGCTGTTGTCTGTTATTTTACTGTTTATTGCTGTTGATGTTATTTTTGATTGATTCATTGAATAAGAATGTTTTGTTTTGGTTTTGAAAATTTGTTAACCGTTGTAAGTGTTGTTTAAACTATACGATCACATCTAAAAAAAAAAAAAAAGAAATAAAGAATTCTGAGGAGCGCTGGTGGAGCCTGTCGGACCACTTGGCTGCAGTCAATCACATTGTGAGGAGTTTTTCATCTTTTGTTGTGCTAGGTGGGTTCAGACAGTGAATTTGTTGTTACATAGAAAAATATTTGTGAGTGTTTTGACTGTTAATTGATGTAGCTGTTGTCTGTTATTTTACTGTTTATTGCTGTTGATGTTATTTTTGATTGATTCATTGAATAAGAATGTTTTGTTTTGGTTTTGAAAATTTGTTAACCGTTGTAAGTGTTGTTTAAACTATACGATCACATCTAAAAAAAAAAGATTGCTTTTTTTTTGTCACACCTAAATGAGATCATCAAGCTA
>NW_015112621.1:290231-298212 GCF_001443285.1 Poecilia latipinna | reverse complement strand
AAAAAAAAAAAAAGAAATAAAAGAATTCTGAGGAGCGCTGGTGGAGCCTGTCGGACCACTTGGCTGCAGTCAATCACATTGTGAGGAGTTTTTCATCTTTTGTTGTGCTAGGTGACCAACAACATAATAAGAAGAGTTACATAAGTGAAATAATCTGCCAGTGGAACTAGAACTTTTTTTTTATCAAGATATTTTTGACTCAAGTTTTCGACTTTCTCCTGTCTTACATTTTATGCTGATTGATTTTTTTGGTTTGTTTCATCTCTGTTTTTAATATCAGTTGATTAAAATGTGTCCTGCGATGTATTTCGGTGCATATCCAGTTAGTCATTTACAGAGAAAACATTCAAAAGCTTCCACTGCTTTGCTGTGAACAACATAAAGTTTACTGACTCGTGTTTCGGCTGCTCTCTGCTGGGCAGCTGGAGATCTCTGAGCCTCAAAAGGAAAAAGGAAACATTTCTCTGTCTCTTGTGGTATTCATTCATTGGGAAGTAAGAAAGAAGCGTCACCTGCAGAAGGAAAATATCAGCATCAAGACAGGAAGGATTTCAGAGCGACATCAATCAGCTTTATGTGCAGCAAAGAGCTTCCATTTATTTCTGTATTCATCTCTAACAGGGTAATTCTTTCTGTAACAGCTCCATATATTCTGCCATTAGTATTTTTCAGCTGTTTGACGAAGCCTTTGAACCAGCAGTGATGGAGAGAGTAAATTCAGCAGCTCTTGGATATACATGAACATATGCTGCTGTATTTTAATTAAATTTGTGCTGAATGAGGGAAGGACGGCTGCTGAGATGACCAGCCAGCTTTAATCAGTCGATGACCAAACACTCTGCTGAACACGCTCCTGTTCCCGGACAAGCCCCCAAATCTCACAGCAACCTCTTTCATTTGCATAAATTATCTTATCCACTTCTGTCTCTGGCCAAACATTAGTGACAGGATTTCATGCAACTTCAGAGGTGATGCTGAAGCACCGCAGCATCAAGACAGGAAGGATTTCAGAGTAACATTTTTAACTCGTTTTAGAGTTTTTAATTATGATGGAGTGTCAGGGTCATACTAAGAATTTAAATTACGTTAATAAAGTCATAAAATTATGAGAATTAACTTGTAGTATTGAGAAAATAAATTAATAATTTGGCGAGAATAAAAGTTGCACAAGAATAAAGCTGGAATATGAGAATAAAGTTTTAATAATTCAATAAAGTCATAAAATTACAAGATTAAGGATGCACAAGAATAAAGTGTTAATATTGTGAGAATATTTTATTATTCTTGTAACAAAATATCATGAGAAAAAACTTAGTAATATGAGAATGTAGTTATAATTTGAGATTAAATAATTAAAAAATATGTTATTATATTGTAATGAAATATTATGGAAATAAAGTCAAAACAATATGAGAACAAAGTAATAAAATTACACAAATAAATTCATAATATTACAAGAATAAATGCAAAATAATACAAGAATAAAGTGTTCATATTTTGAGAACATTTTATTATTCTTGTATAACATATTATGAGAATAAAATCATAATATTTTGAGAATAATGTGGTAATGTACTTTATTCTCTGTTATTATTTTGACTTAACTTTCAGAATTTTATTTTTCCATTTATTTTCTATTTTCTGATGCTCTGTCAGAATTTGGAAAAAAAATCTAGAAATTAAAAAATAAAAAATAAAAAACACCCACAGTGTCTTTTTGTTCGCCTCTTTTCTAAAGCCTGAAAATGAAAACTAAATCTGATGCCGGATCCGTTCGGAGGCTGAGCGCTCAGTTTGGTTCTTTCTATTGTTTTGGTTCTTAACAAGTTTTCTCCCTCCTTCCTGTCGGGCGGCTGCAGATTGGAAACTCTGACATGCAGACAATAAGATCAGATCTGACATTTTCATTCTGCCTCATCTTCCTCTGCCTCTCAACATGTCCATCTGTCTGTCTCTTTCACCTCTTCCTCACTCGCTCCTCCTCCTCAACGTTCCTCTGTCTGTCTCTACTTTGTTGCTTGAAAGAACAGAAAAGAAAGACCACATTTCTGCAAAGTCCTTCTGCTGTTCTTGATTGTGCGTGTGCCAGAGTGTGATTTCAGACCATTTAAAGGAACGACAGACGCCGCTGCGTGTGGATGTGTCACTAATGAAGCCTTGTGAGAATGTTTTGTACGAGAGGGTGTGCAAAATAAAGGGAATTGCTTTAATCATCAATGCAAATGGCAATAAAGAGGGAAAGTAGGGCAGTAAACAGGAAAAGGACAAGAAGCAGGAAAGCAATAAAAGTCAAATTGAATAAAGAGAGAAAGGAAGACAGAGTCTCTCGTGTTTGTTTTTTATTCGAATAAAAAGCCACAAAGAACAATGCAGGCCAGAGCAGAGCGACAGAGAGGAGAAAATAAAAACCTTAAGTGAGAGCTTAACCTCTTTTTGACTCACCCAAATGCATATTCATAGTTTCCATCTTCACATGAAGCTTAAAGCCTCTGAGGAGAAACGACGGAGGAAGGAGTCTAACCACTTCTGCTTTGTTTTAGGCTAAATCAAGCAATTTATGGACATTTTATCATGAGAGTGTAAAGATATAAATTTAGCTCAACATTAAAACTTCATGTAAAATAATCAGTCTAACATTGGTTAGAATATCTTCCCTTTATCAAATCTACTGTGTTTAAAAGGATTATGAGCCTTTTTTGTTTCACACCAACGTTTAAATATATTTTTCATAAAGTATGTAAATAAATCTAGAATTATTTATACATTTAGAAGACTAGAAGTTTTTTCTTTAAAAATCTTTAAATTGATTTATTTTTTTTTATTAATCTGTGAAAAGACGTAAATCTAAATAATCAAAATACCTTAGGAAAAAGCTGCTTAGCTTAATTATTTAAATGATTTTATGGCTGTAATAATAAATATTTTCCTCTGATTATGGAGAACTCATTTTGCTATTAGAATATGAATTAAAACTGATTTTTCCTCTTTATTTATTTATTTATTTTCAAAATTGATGCTCATTTTCTTTGCTATGTTTTGAGAAATGCCTGTCTGATATTTATCAGAAACGTCTTGGTGAATTCAACTAGATCTAAATCTGCCAGTTTATATGGATACATGTTCAAAACTCAAACATAATAACCAAACATGGAGGAAAAGTTTTTAAAAAGTCTTTATTTGCTGATAGTTTTGATTTGAAGATGTCTGAACCAGTGAATAAAAGCTGGTGAAACGGATCCGGAGGAGCAGCTTTAAAGCTGTGCTGCATAGAAACTCAGCACAGATTAATAAATGTCTAAACACACTGATTAATTATTAATAAAATTATGGATTAAATTATTAATAGCAGTTCAAACCCATTCTGTTGTTCAGTTTTCACCACGTCCAGATGCCTAAGAGCCATTTGACTAACAGGTGTACCTAACAAAATGGCCTCTGAGTTTAAAAGCAAACCCCAAACATGTTTACTTTAATATAGAGTCTGTTGAGTTCATTTTCATGAGACCCTTTAGATAAAGCATACTGCAGTGTCTACACGTTAAAATCTATGATCCTCCAGCAGAAATGAGCAAAGTGTCAGTAACTCTCTGCTTCTGTAAAGACTTTATTTCCTCACACAGCTGCATGATGTCTGTATTTTATTTTATTTTTGCAATCAGGCGAAAACATTTAGGAGAAGCATTAAATTTGTGCTTCAGCAGAAACTCCATTCAGATCCTATTTTCTGTTTTATTTATATTTTTCAGACTGAATATTTTTTTGAGCTGACTGATTTATATTGAGTCTGAGCAGAGATCTAATCTAAGATGATGGTCACTCTGATCAGATTTCCCGTTTTCAGTTTGTCACTTAATCATAAAGCCATGAATGTATCCAAGCTTCTTATTTCTCTCTTTTTTTAACTCTTCTGACAGTTTTTTCTTCAGATTCTCTGTCCATCATTTCTTCAGCTTTTCAGGAACTCCTCCGTCTCTCTCATTCCATATCAATATTTCATTTCTGCTCTTTCCCTTCATTTGTTTAGCTTCCGTTGCCCCGTCTCCTTGTTTTGTTTGCATGTTTTTCTTTATTTATAACTCCTGTCTGCAGACGTGTTCACTCACCTGGAACGGGAGGACCGTGTTGAACAGTGCATGTGTTTTATGTTGCATGATGCGCTCTGTCCTGAACACACATGCGCTCACCCATCCATGAGGTAAACACTCGTTGATTCAAACCTGCTAATTTGAGGGTCTCCTATATATAGACCACTGAATGCACAATTCAGTAATCCCTCGAATCCAATTATATAACTAACAGAGGCAAAGATGCTTAATAAATTAAAGCCTTAATTCCTTATTAAAATAAGCCCAAACATGCTATTCTGTGCTTTAAACTGTTTTCTGCGCCACAATTACATCTCTATTGAATAAATAGCAAATAAACAGACAAAAGTTTGAAGAGAGGATTTGAGAGCAGCTCTTTAATCAATAACAAAGCAAGCTGTTGCCAAGCGCTTCCGCAGACGGATTAAATGGGTTTTAAATTCTCCGAGTGGGATTTATGGAGTGAAACTGTGCCTTTTAAGGAAAATAAGTTAAACAAAGCAGATCAATTAATCAGAAATACTTTAAAGTACTTTAAACTTTTACAACCTGTCAGGTTTTTAGGGTTTTATATGATAGACCAACAGATATTAGCTGTGTTTTCACTGATCAAAAAATTGCGAAAGTTGGAAATAAATTTGCTTAATCAAAATATGCCAATAAATATATATATATATATATATATATATATATATATATATATATATATATATATATATATATATATATATTAAAACATATATATGTATATGTTTTTACACTAGAATGAGATGTAATTTTGGTTGTATCAAAATTTGTGAATTTTGCAAAACTGTAACAGAAACATTTTTTTTCTGAGAACACAAATCACATGAACAACAACCGGATGTTACGACTGATGAAAAAGACGACAGGAAGAGGTAGAAGGATGATGTTTATTGTTGCGTGTATAAACTTATTAATGTCTGATTTAAATAGCATTTCTTGTTTACTGGAAACACTGCAACTGCTAAATTATGTTGTTTTTCCTACATCAGTAGAATGGCAACAACGTTTTGCACTCGCTTATGGAAACGCAGCTAATAATGCAGGATTGAGAAGTGAAGGTCAACCAGTAGCCTAATCAGTAAATGGAGTCCAGCTGTGCTAAATTTAATCTCAATAAATCCAAATGATCTGAGAAAGTTTCTGTTTTTTATTGAAGAAAAAACATGAGACCCAGAAACACAGCAGACAGGTCAGGGAGGAAGCTGCTTTTTAGATAAAACAAAAAGCAGCTTCAGCTAAATTAAAGTAGCCGAAGTGTTAATCCTAATCCAATTAAGAATCTGTGGCAGGATGTGAACTGTGATCTAATCTCAGCTTGAGATATTTAGAAAAAAACACTTCAGTCTTTAGGTTCCTAAAGCTGGTGGAGAATTACCTGAAAGGACCTGCAGCTGCAACTGCAGCAAAAAGATCCAACGCTTTTCTGAAGATTTAAATAAACATGCATCCTATTTCTATATTTTTATTAAGTTTAAAAACATGTACTGTCATTATTTTAAGCACAATTATTCACCACTTTGTGTTAGGGAATCACAGGAGTCTTCAACCTGCAGCTCTGGGTTGGCTTTTGGATCTTCCACTGGTAAAAACTTTATAAAGAACCAACTCATGTTTTCAGATATAGTGCAGTGTTTGCCAACTTTATTACAAATGTCAGCCTCACATAAAATAAATTGTATGGATTTTACAAATGTTTTGTTTTACTTTGTTTTAAAACCAAAAGGAATAAATAATGAATGAAAGAAAATAATGACTCTATAGTAATTGCAAAAAAAAATCTTGTAGATATTTTGAAAAATGATACTTGTCTCTTTTCAAAACATCCGGTAACATTTGCAGTTTTGAGGATAATTTATCTGGATTGTGGACAACAAAGCTGCAGACTCCCAGTTTACTACAAAAAAACCTCAGAAAAACAAATCAGAGTTTGTTGTTGTAAAATTCAGAGCTGCTAAAGGAGCTTTGAAGAAAAAGAAGAAAAAAAACTTTCTGGTTCACATGAGCTCTGGTGCAACCAGAAAGTTTATTTAAGTTTTTTTCCTTCAATCTCTGTTTAGTGTCTCCATAGAACCCTGAGAAAATAAGAAAAAAATTGAAGTGGAGTGAATGCTTTAGCAAGGTACTGTGGGTTTCACCAAACTCTTCCTACATGATGAATTTTCGCCGTTTCTCCTTGTGGAGCGTTCTGACGCAGCAGCAGACATTTCATGATGCACCAAAACATGAACTGACATGCGTCAGCATTTGAAACTCCTCACTCTCTTTTTTCTTTATGCTGTGTATTTGTTTGCTCCATGCTGTCCTTCATTATCAGAGTCCCATGTGACACCTGCTGCATTCAGAACATCCAGAGTGAGGAAGACTTTCTTTAGTTTTCCTCCTGCAGCAGCTGTTGGTGAAACTGAATCCTGCTGGGAGGAAGAAACGTCCAAACAGCTTTCCACGTTTTAAAACATTGAATCTGGTGGTGGAAGAGGATGAGGAGGGTGGAAAAAATCTGGTAAAATGACAAAAATATTGATGTTTCTAGAAAACATGAAAGCTGGAATTAGACACATAAAGAAAAATAAAATGGCCCCACTTCCCATAATCCCTTGCAGCTGGAAGAGCTCATTGAGCAGCAGAAGCCAGTAAGATGCTGCTCCGCTGTGGGTCACCATGTTCCCGTTTCTCCATGTTTCTTCTGCTGCTTCTGTGAGAGCAGCAGGAAGACTGAGTCTGCAGCCTCAAACTGAGGGCGACAGCAGCCAGAGGTCAAGGTCACAGGTTCAAATCCTCTAGCTGCGCTCGCAAGAACAATGACTAACTGTTACAGAGAAGCAGAAACTGATGAATGAACCTAAAGTTTCTTAATGCCAAGATCCAACCAATTACTATGTTTTCAGTATGTGAGGGAGATTCCTCGCTGTTGAATTTTTTCAGACACTTTGCTGAGGTTTGTCGATATTTTGGCTTCATTTACACAAAAAGTCACAATACTCAATTGGAATTTTTTTTTATTGAAATCAGATATATATATATTTTTGTTTTTTGCGCTATTCTTTCAATCCAATCAGACTTACTTTTTGTGACATTGTGACTTCTGACGTCTGGATTCGCAGTGAGAACGAAGAGCGGTGGGATTGTGATGTGATTTGCTTCACTTCTTTCATGAATTCATAATTGTAATTTTCAGCCAATGTTTACGTCCTAATTTACTGCGTCTGGATTCTTCTAGTGCATAACTGGCATTAAAGCTGCAAATGCGACACTTGTTCAGACTGCAGATGCTTTGAAAATAAAATTATATGAATCTGAATTAATACCTCATATGAAAGTGACAGAAATTGGATTTTTTGGGGAAGCGAAAAAATCGGAATTGGGCCGTTCAGACTGTTGTGACAAACACGAATATGGGTTAAAAAAAAAAAAAACAGCAGATTTGGGTCACATTTTCCAGGCCCAACACTCATAAGAAAGGCTGCAAACACCAAAATGGGGGAACATTGTTGTGTTGGTGGTGAAGGTGGTGTGACGGAAAAAGCAGGAGCTTCTTAAAGAGACAGAGGCCAATTTAAAGACATCAAATTGCAATGTCATTTTTTTTTCTCTTTTCTTATGTTTGAAATATACAACATTTTTAAGAACTAATGTTAGTATAGTTAAGAAAATGGTTCCATATGGCTGATTTTAGTTTTTATCATGCAAATCACTGTGAAATGTGTCTCACAAATAAACCTGACTAGACCTGGTTGATCATTTTTCACTTTAATCATACAGAAAGAACACTGGGAAATCAGTATAAACTGGTTGTTCACCAGTTAAAAACATTCAACTGGGAGTTGTAAAAATTCATCGTCTTAGTTTTTTTTGTTTGCTTTATTCTAGTT
>NW_015112621.1:286286-287454 GCF_001443285.1 Poecilia latipinna | reverse complement strand
AAGGCCTGTGGGATGGATAACATTTCCACTGAGCATTTGAAAAATCCAAGCAAGAAACTCTGTGCATTACTTTCTATGTGTTTCACTGGCTATCTAGTGCATGGTCTGTTACCTAATTCAATGTTATCTGTCATTCTGGTACCCATTATTAAAGACAAAGCGGGTAAGATTAGCTCTATGGAGAATTATCGACCCATAGCTTTAGCTAGTAGTGTGTCGAAAGTTTTAGAAAGAATCCTTTTAAATAGGCTAGAAGAATTTGTCTTTTTGCCCTACAGGAGATTTTAGACTTGTATAATTTGCACAACACTACAGTATTTATGTGTTTTATTGATGCTTCCAAAGCATTTGATCGTGTGAATCACCAAAAACTATTCTGCAAGTTAGAAACCAGAGGTGTATCCAAATATCTAATTAGAATTCTTGTCTACTGGTATGGTCATCAATCGATGTTTGTCAAATGGGGTAACAGAATGTCTGATTCATTTAATGTTGGTAATGGAGAAAGGCAGGGAAGTTCACTGTCCCCTTAACTTTCTAACATCTCCATGGATGAACTATCGAAGCGCCTGAATTGATGTAAAACAGGCTGTGTAGTTGGTGACCACATAATCAATCACATAATGTATGCAGATGATGTGGTAATCTTATGCCCATATAGTGCTGGCCTTCAACAATTACTAAGGGTCTGTTCCCAATATGGATGTGATTTTGATGTCAAATATAACGCTAAGAAAAGCAATGTCATGATTGTTAGAAGTAGAGCAGATAAGCATCTGATAATCTCTGACTTCTTTTTATCTGGTATTGTTCTCAATATATGCAATGAAATTAAATGTTTGGGACATTACATAACTGATGACCTGTCTGATGATCGTCACATCTGTAGGCAGTATCATATGATGTATGCACAGGCTAATATTCTGATCAGAAAGTTTGGTATGTGTTCATCCTCTGTGAAGATAGCTCTTTTTAAAGCTTTTTGTACTTCACTTTACAAAGCCCATCTGTGGCGAAGATACAAAAAGAGTAGCCTGCAGAAACTTTATGTGGCCTACAATGATGGCTCCTACTCAGAGTGCCTAGATGCTAGACATATGTTTGCACATAACGCTGTTCCCACATGTGCAGCTGCGCTCAGGAATCTCATGTATAAATGCATGTGTAG
>NW_015112621.1:267738-282104 GCF_001443285.1 Poecilia latipinna | reverse complement strand
TAATAAACCTTTTCTTTTGGTATTTCCTTCCTTTGAAGTCATAATTTCAATTGTTTCATTATCCTGGGAGAAAAGAAAATGTTTTGAAAGCATCTTTGGGAAGCAGGAGTGCTCACTCTGTCCTTTTCTGTGTTGCCTGTAAGAGCCCACACATCCATTTGATTTATTCCTGCAACAAAAGTTGTTCTTTGCTGTTTAGAAACCTGCTCGGTTTACAACAGGCAGCAGTTTTTGCTGGTGCAGATGAAATATTCTCATACATATTTGGTAGTTTGTTTTTTGGCTCAGTTGCAAGAGCTGTTTTGGCTTTAAAAAAACCTAAAGCAATGGAAAGGCTTGTTGTGTTTTATTTATATATTATGCTTACCAGATTTTTTTTTCTGAATCTAAATATAATGATATTTGTCATTTATAATTAACTGACTCCAGTTCAGATTCGTGATGATATTTTTATTAGCCTAATATTCAAAGTTTTGGAGTTTGTTCCAAAACTGTAAACTTTTTTGTAGCTTTGTCAACATCAGGAAGTTAAGAAAGTAGAAAGTTTGAGGAAAAGAGTCAAAAACACTTTAATAGGTACATTACTATTTCCATTACTAGGAAGGCAGAAAGATTCAACTTAAAAAATATGGTTAAAGTTAAAACAGGATGTATTTATTTTGATCCTCCTATCCAGGACTGTTCTGTTCGGTCCGAAGCCCGCTTCGCCTGGCAGAACGTCAGCCTGACGTTTACATTTCCCCTCATCAAACCAAACCATCTGCTCAGCGACGAGAGGAAGAGGGACAGACAAGTTGATGAAGATAAAGAGTTAAGAACGAATGTAAGGGAATGGAGAGGAAGAGACGTAGAAAAGACAGGAGGAAGGAAGGAGAGGACACAAACAGCATACTAATGAGGAGATCAAACAGGAAGATGAATTAAAAGAAAGTGAAGAAGGATGATGGCGAACGAGAGAAGATGATTCACGAGATGACATAAAAAAGAGGAAGTGAGGAGTGAAGAGAGAAGATGAGAAAGGAGGACAAGGAAGGGCGGCTGGATTATAAAGATGATGAGTAGTATGAAAATTTTGGTAAATAATAGTGATGGGCTGCATTAGTGTGTTTGTTGCTTGGTGTGTGTTTGTGTCAAATAGTGACATTCTCAGCCTACACACACTCTACTGTAAAAGTACCTCATTTATTGTTCTAATATAGACATAATTCATTTATTCATTGCTGCAGAAAATCCCACATTTAATGATTTAAACTGACTGGGAGATCAGGAGTGAAAAGAGGAAAGGGTTAATTCAACAGACCTGGTAAAGGGAGTGTTTATCTGATGGTCTGAGCTTTGAGGGGATTTTGGTTCAAATTTCAAATGATCTGCTAAAGTACTGCATGCAAATATTGACATCTGTTGTTTTTTTTTTTTTTTTTCAATTTTGCTGAGCAACATAACCTGAAATCAGGTTTGCCTCTGAAAATGTTCTGCACCAACAAAACTGGAGCAAATAGTTTCCGTCTAATAATCCATATCATCCAATTAAGATCTGCACCTCAGACTGCATTTCTAATAGTATTCATCATTCCTACATAGTTTCTCTACCTTTAAAATAATCATAATTCTATTTATAAATATTTATATTTAAATATTCAATTCTCAAAGTCTTTCCTTCGGATTAGATTTTCTACTATGTCCTGTGATTATGGACACACACACACAGTAGTAAGATCTCTGGAGTAAATTAGAGCACCATGTGAGAAAAACCTTCTCACCCAACATCAGTGTCTGACCTCACAAATGCACTTCTTAAAGACCCATCAGAAAATCACACAAACACAATCGTACGCCTTGTGGAAAACCTTCCTGGAAGAGTTGAATGGGTGAACAAAATACTTGGTAAAACTGTGAAGATGAGGATAAACATCCTTCTGCATCAAAGGTCTGCATATGAATTACTGTCTCGCTGTAACATGAAATGTTTTCCCATTTCAACACATTATAAAAGAGTTCAGTCAAGACACGGCTCCTCGTGTTCCTACCTGTCCATCAATCTGTCAGCTATCACAAAGAAATGCTTCCCACTTCACCGAGTAAAAGATTCCAGCAGAGAACTCCGAACAAACGAGAAGCCTCTGTTATACAAATAAATTCACACACACACACACACACACGCACACACACATCAAGTCATAGGAGAGGAGGAGTGTCTGTCAGAGAGATGGATGGGTGAAACAATGAAAATCAAAAGCTTGTGAGAGTGTGTGTGCATGCGAGGAAGACGTAGCATTATTCAGAGTGTTTGACAGATGGAGACGTTCACAGTGAGGAAGAAACGGCATCCAGAGCCTCTGAAATGTGTGGGTGTGTCTCACGCTTAGCAAGTTTGTGTTTTTAATTATCCTCTGACCACAGTTTATGTTCTGGGGAAAAAAAATCTCACACACATGAAAGGGAGACTTGTTTGTTTTACTATTTTAATGTCAGTCACGCTGCAAAAACACACAATCTTACTTTTTGTCTACTTTTTAGTGCAAATAAATTAAGATAAAACTAGTTTAAAAGTAACCTATCCACAAGATATAGAAGCTTGCTTTAAGTCATTAATTCCTTGATATTGATTTTTAAAAGCACTAGCTCCATCGGTAGCTTATTTTTCTTATTAGATGGGGAAATTATCTTGTAATAAGTTAGTTTATCTGCTCCCATTTCTTGCTGAATAGATACTTAGTTAGTTTTGTCTTATTTCAAGTGTAATAAGATTTTCACACTAGAAATGAGACTAAAAATAGTTGGTAAGACTTGGTGTTTCTGCAGTGCAGCTGCTGATTTCCTCACATTTAGGAGCTGATTCTACTTGTGTGCTCACCTTAAACGTTTCGACTTCGTCCACATGCTTCAGATGCTTCAGCGTGATTTTGATCCGAGCTGCAGCAGGTTTATTTTAGCAGCTTCCCTGTGTGTTCTTTCTCTCTGTTTGCATCATCTCGCTCGCGGCTAAGAAGGCTCATTCTTCCTCCCAGGGGTTCTGCTGGATGTTGCCAAGCACACGAAAGTCAAACTGCACATCAACGCGTGATAGCTGTGGCAGAAGGTTTCCTGTAGTGCTGAGAAACGTCAAGAGAGAGAGAGACGTCTGTTTGGAATACCTTCACCTGGTTATTCTGGCACCGAAGCAGATTAACTTCTGACAAGAAATATTTAAAATTTGAATTCTAGGGCAGAAATTATAGTTCTGATTCACATTTTTGCCAGCATGTTGATGGTTTACAGGTGATTAGTGTTTCCAGAAACGTCCATGTTGTTTTGGAAATAATATATTAGTGCATCATTGTGATGTTGAAGAAATGTTATATATGGATCTCAAATGTTTTTTTTTTTTTGTTTGTTTGCTTTTTTGTGGTGGATTTTCGTATCCAGGACATTTTACTTGTAAACTCCCCTAAAATCAGGTGCAGCAAATTAATCAAGACTTTATCTGCGTGTAAGTTAGCTTTGTCTTTTTAAAATCATTTTTAAAAAGATTACATTTTCCAGCACATGTCTGCAAACATTGGTGCTTCTGTCCCCAAGTGCTTTATTAAATCTTGCATTACTGTCTGTGTTGCTCTTGGATTCTCCCTTTCAGTCCAATTTAAAATCATTCAACTCAATTCAAAAATGCTGCATTTATCCCAAAGGGAAATTAAATGTTGTCGTCACTATAAGTTGCTAACAAATACATTTTCCAGCAGCAACATATTCTAGATGACACAATCAGTTGTTAGGTAGCACTGCTGATCCTCCTCATTTGCTTTTGCCACTCCTCTTTAAATCTGTCTGGTTTTATGGTTGGAAATCCAAGCAGAGAGATGTTGGAGTAGGGGATCTGATTGGTACAGGAGAAGGTTTAAACGCTGGGATTCGAGGTCATACTTAAGGTATTATTTGAGGTTTTTGAGATGCTAATCATCTGTAAAAACAATACCTTGTTGGAATGGTTACGCATCATGGTAACTGCGGAAAAGAGCAAAATCCTTCCAGCTGCACAGCATCTAAAACCAGAGGGAATAATTATCCAAACATGTAACGCCTCAACCAAAAATAAAAACATGAACAAATTAAAGTTAAAACGTTCTCTTTTTTATTAATCTAGTAGAAATAATATTGATAATCACAATTGAGACAAATCAGGAAAAGTTTAGTATAATATGGAGTCAGACGTGTCCATTAAATTATAAAATTTTAAAACATCTGGTTTCACTTGTGTCTTTAACAACAGTTCATACAGTTCAGCCCTAATTTACTCAAGTTCCTGACAGATTAAGGTTTGATTATTATTATTATCTTACCAACATAATCTTTCTGACTGGAAAAATCCCAACTTAAATCTGTCGGATCGTCTGTGGATCTTAAACAGGTCTGTAAATGTTTGACTGTTTGTGAGAGTGAAAGTGTATTAACTTCATCATCTTCTTCATCATCTTCCTCTGATTAGTTATTGTTTATGTTCACAGTGTGAAGCACACAAACCCCCATAAACACCGACACACTTTGAAAGCAGAAATCAGATCCAATCCTGACCCATTTACTCTGCGTTCTTCTTATCATGCACACTTAAAGCGCCTCCCTGAGAGCCATCCTGCTCTTTTCATATACCATGCATCCCTCATTAGACTCATTCAGAGCAATTAGAGCCGTTTGAATGGACTGGCAGCTGCCACACTCACAGGGAGTCTTTTTGACTCTTTCACTTGTCAGGGTGTGGCTCCGCAAAGGAAAACTTTGAGACGCAAAAGAGCAGGTGGTGTTCATATCAAACAGTTTGTCTTCCACACAACTCTTCACTTTAATGCACAATTATTTCCCTTTCATTTCATCTCTAGAGTGAAGAACCTTCCTCCTTAAAAATATTGGACACTATTTTCACCTTTCATTGTGGTTTACATCAGCATGTGCTGCTAAAAAGCTGTGAAATACTCACAGGAGTTTTGGAGAGGAAGATGCTCAGTGTTTGGTTGCATCTGTGGTTACTAACAGGGTTTGTTTGATTTTTTACCTTTTGCAATCAGAATAACTTAATTTGTGCTGCTACTTTAGAAATATTTGCAAGGAATGTTGATATATTTATGTATGAAGGTAGATATGACTTTTTGTTACTCATCAGTGATCACATGCTAACTTGATGTTGAGTAATTCTGAGGCAGCAGCATAGTAAGAAATACTGCCATCTACAGGTGGGAGTTAGCAGTCACTTTATACCAATATTTTTTGACCATTTTTTGCATAAAATTTGCAAAAAATTCACAATTATTCATCAGCGTAAAGAATGTTGATTTTCTGTTGGTTCTGTGTGAATTTTCCACGCTCCTGTGTGCGTTTTCAACAAGTCGTAATCGATCAGGGAGGTGACCAACTGGGAGTTTGAGACAGAAAAACACAAACAGAAGCAGATGAACTGGTTTAGGATTATTTTATATGGTTATGAAATGTAAAATAGCTACACTTTTCAGTGTTTTTATTTGTTAAAAAATTAAAACAAATTAATATTTTACCAAAACCAGCTATTTTTGTGTTGGTTTGTCTCCTAAAATCTCAATATTGAAGTCTGTGGTAACATGAGAAAAACAGAAGAGTCCAAAGGGTGTAAATACTTTTCCAGTCTCCTGTTGCTCTGAAACTGTAGGACTCTCCCAGCCTCAAACTTTTCCTCCAAACCATCCAGGTGGTAGTAATGGATTTAAATCCAGCCGATCCTGGTGGGAAATCAGGAACCACGAACCTAAACATTTCCCTGGAAATGTTCCCGACTGCCTGGCTCAGTATTCAGCCGTTATTCTGGACTGGCCGGGATGAAGGAACATCTAAGCGACGTGTGAAATGTGGGTCAGTATCTAGAGCGGCTGGCTGAGGAGGGCTGGGAGACACTTCATGATGCTTGGAGCATGATGGTGGCGGCTGCTGGTTTGAGTTTTTCTCTCTGGTCCCATCAGGGTGTGTGCATTCACTGTGTAATGCAGATCCAGTTTACAGCGTTCATTTAAAAACTCATTTTCTCTCTGGCTTATCTCTGAATGAATATATTATTTTCCAGGGGGAAAAAAAGAAAATGAAGAGTTTTACCAAGGCAGAAAATATGAGTGCTGTGTGAATGCTACAGCCTTCCTGAGGGCGAGTTGACATATTTAACAAATGATCCATCTGCTTTCAAATGTCTTCCCTTCAGTGCTGCTCGGCTCAGGAACAGAAACTCAGCTGCTGGTCTGTAGTTTCTCCTCTGTAAAGCTCAGTGTCTGACTTCCTGTTTTCCCTATAGAGCTATTTGTGTTTTTCACCTTTCTGTTTGATATTTTGGAGATGGGAAAATGTCTGAACGTATGTTTCTGGTTTCTGTACTTCTGAAGCATTTCACCTCAATAATAACCCTTCCAAGTATGCAAGCTCTTAGTTCTCAGTGCCCACTAAGGGTGTTTTGTTCTCACACCTGATAATCCTGTAGATTTGGTTCATTTGGGAACTAAACTTGCAACATTTGTTACATTTTCAGCTGTTGCGTTTCGTTTTGACACTGCAAAGTGTCAAACAATCCAAACCATTTTAAAAACCTGTTCCCCTCCTCACCTGTGGGGGCGCTGCACCAAGAGGAAATGACACAAAAACCTCTGAAGAAGACAGGAGCGCAATTTCAGTCTTAGCAAAATGAAACAAAAATAGAGTGGCATCAGATTTCAGCGTTTGTAAGATTTCACAAGTGATGTCTCCCGCTAGCTCTAGACTCTGTGTTTGTTTTAGTTGTATTTACCCAGAATGCACTGCTCTGTAGTCCACATCCTGCTTTTAGAACAGTCTCCGATCTGCTTCACGTTCACATATGCATTCGAAGCACACCAAACTGCTCGTATAAAGGACTGAACAGTGCTGGTATGAATTCACTCTACAGCAGTGGTTCTTAACCTGGGTTCGACCGAACCCCAGGGGTTCGGTGAGTCGGTCTCAGGGGTTCAGCAGAGCCTCTGCCGCGGAGGTAAAGACACATCGTGTAAAGTCGTGATGACGCCCCGCTTTGCCATCACTTGCTGCAGAGGATCACGTTACATTGCTGAGCCAATCAGAGCTGCGGAGGAGCACTGATTGAAGGAGTTCCACTCTCAGCATGGATTTGAACTTGTGTCTTTAATTACTTCAGCGTTTGTTGTACTTCTAAATCTGCTCCTTAGTCGCATCTTTTCGGGGTTGCTACTGCCTCTAGTGGTGTGGAGGTGGTAACACAACTAATATAATTGCATTACTAAATCCTAACTAGACCCTAGTTGGGTCACCCCTATGTCTTGAATTTGGGGGGGAAAAAAATCATATTTTATTTATCACTACAGAAGGATTCAGTGAATGAATATGAAACTGGTGGGTTCGGTACCTCAAAAAAGGTTAAGAACCACTGATCTAAAGGTTGAAGCTTGAAAATGATAACAGATCCACATAATCTGCAAAAAGCAAACATTTTCTGACATAAAGCACTTTGAACTACCTTGTTGTTTTAATGTGCTGTTCAAATAAACTCAACTTGTTTTTATTGTGGCCAAATGGTAAACAGCCACACAACTGTGCAGATCTAGTCATTGGTTTCCATCCAGTTCTAATGCAGCTACCTCACTTTATCTCGTTCCTCATGTTTAGTTTTCTGCTGCAGTACAACCACACTTCTTATTCCAACTGAATCAACCGAACCATAAAATACAGAGGCAGGGAGAATATAAGAGCAAGACATCATCATCGGACTTGTTTTCTGCAAACACTGAAAGATTTTTATGAGGAGAAAATCTTCCATTGCAGGGATTTTTCTGTCAGGATCAACATGTAACTCAGGATTATCCACATGACGAAGGAACAGAGGAGGGAAAGTTGGTCTCTGCATGTTTCCAACCCCCATCTGAGAACTATCAGGACATTTACTGCACAGAGGAAAATGGGCATCCAGCCATGAAGCCATGCAGGAATTTTGAACCAAATGTTGAGGAAGAGAACTTAGAGACTATTGTGTTGAAGAACAAACAGAATTTTTGGTGCTTTGCTTCATATTTGATGCCTTTAGAAGTCAGTGTGTCTTTCAGGTGCCTCATGATGCACTCCTAATAAAAATATAATAAACTAATTCTTTACTTTTCATTAAACCTTTGAAAAGAGAGAAAAATTAGTAATTTATTTCTGTCCATATAGTTTTTTTTTCTCTCTTTTCTTCTTTTGGTTTAAGTTTTAACGTTTTCTGATTTAATAACTAGAAGTGGTGTTTCACATTTAGAAGCTTTTCACAGAACAAAGCCTTGTGTGTTCTCGCTGCGCTGAACAGAAACAAAACTGATGTAATTATTTTGGACCTTAGAAGAAACGATCAAGAGTCAGTTATTACCGCTAGAAACCACAGATGAGGCCCAAAATCTGGGTGTAGTGATAAACACATGAAACATGAACAGACACATAAAAACAGCTATAAAGTCGGCCTTCTGTCACCTGGAGAACTTTTCCAGATTAAACAAGATGTAGATAAAGTCAGGTTTTCTGGTTTTGGTCTGCTCTTCATCCCTAGAACCAGAACCAAACATGGATGAGCAGCTTTTAGTTTTCATACTTCCAGAAAACTGGAAACCGAAATACTGAGTTCCTTTAAATTAAAACTAAAAACCTATTTGTTTAGGGTTGCTTTTATTTAATAATAACTAGAATGTATTGATACTAACCGGGACTAAAACTATTATTTCTTATTTTTCCACTGTCTTGTAATCTTTCTTTGTATATTTGTTTATGCCTTTGTTGCTAAAATGAGCAGAACAAAAAGAATCTGACTTGATTTGACTGTGTGGACGGGTTCTGATGGTAGCAAACCATCTGCAGCCGTCTGACTCTAGATTTCTCTCATGTTTAGTTCTAACATTTTCACATTTAATTGCTTAAATATGCGCATATATTCTTCAGGTATTTTCATATGTGCATATGAGACCCAAAAATAGTCAGTCCAGCGCAGTGGAAGCAGTATTTTTCAGGTTGCGGTAACCATGGAAACAGTAATCAAACTAGACCAGGAAAATGTGTGGGTAGGATTTTGTTTCCTATTTCTACAGATGTAGTCTGGATAAAGCCGGTTTATGGTATAGTTGTGAGTAGACGTGCGTCGCTTGAGTTTTTTTTTTTTTTTTTTTAGATTTGACATCTGGATTCTGATTTTAGTCGATTCTGTTTACTATTCAACATAAAAGAGAAGTATGCACCGTCAGTTCTTTAGTACAGGTAGTAGATTAGAAAAAAAGCAATTAGAAGATTGTTCCCTGTAATGTCTCACAGCTATATCCCTAACTTGAATCTGTTTATCGTTAAATCCTAATGCTTTAAGCTGTAGGTTCTTCGTTGATGCATTTAAAGATTAAAAACTGTGGGTGTTTTGATGTATTTAATGGCATTAGAAGCAAGTCAAATGCTGGTCACCAGTCAGTCTATGTTGCATCTCAGTTTTTAAGCTAATGATACAAAGTGACGAGGTTTCTCAGCCGAAATAATGGAGACACAAATACATAAAACATCAGAGTTGTTGTTTTGAAACTTTGTGATTTATGTCCCAAAAAGCCTGATTCAGATCTCTGACTGCATTCATTCCTGTTAGTCTGGATCTGACCAAAAAAACAAACTGGTTCTCCTACAAAACAAGGTTTCAGTTTGGTTAAGGTGAACTCTGCCCCAGTTTGAATGGATATGTAGATGCAAGCGAACCAGAGACGCAGAAAGTGGACTACAGTGCAGGGCATTCTGGGTAAAAACAACCAAAACAAAAGTGCTAGTCTAACGCTAGCAGGAGACTTGACTCGTTTTTTAGTCAAAGATAAAAGATAATCCTACATCCACTGAAATCTGACGCCTCTTCATTTTGCTTACATTTAACAAAGAAGGAAATTGCCTTCAGTGTCTTCAGAGGTTTTTGTGTTGTTACCTTCAGTGGTTCTTGGTGCAGCGCCCCTACAGGTGAGGAGGGGAACAGGTTTCTCAAAGGTTTTTGTTTGTTTCACACAGTGAAGTGTGAAAGCAAAAATGTAGGAAATGTTGCAACTTTAGTCCCTAATTGGACCAGACTAAACACTCCACATCTGTATTTACTGAATCCACCAGATTTCCGTGTTGATTTGTCACCTGATAAATGTTTTTCTTGTTTTTTTCCAAACATTTGGGGTTTGGGTGTGTTTCCTCAGGAGAGTTAAGCTATCTTTCATCTCAGCTTTTATAAATACTCTGCTGATTGGCCTGAGGGAGCGGCATAATAATCCTTCTAACTGCTAATTTCCATTTTATTGCCACTGAGCATCTTTTCTTGCACTTCGTTCTCACTCTGTCTTCCTTACAGCATTGCAAAATCCACTCTGAGGGGGGCGCTGCACCAGCAGGCCTATATCCCCAGTGTTTGCTCTTACCTGACCGTGAACACACACACACACACACACACACACACACGTGAGCTGAATCCACAAAAACTGACAGGCTCACACACAGACGCGTCATTTCTTTCTCTGCAAATTTCCAACACTCCCTCTGTCGTTCAGATGCACGGCTTAAAATAACTCTTCCTCGCGTTCTGTCTCTCACACACAGACTCTCCTGGCACACACGCCTCAGTTGAATGGCTATGTGGGACAGCAGCTTGGGGATAGACAACTGATTCACTTTGAGTGGCGTGTGGATATTTATAGCGCCTGCGTGTGTGACAGTAGGTGATGAGTGCTGACTTCGTAATGGCGGTAAAAATAAAAAATAATAAAAAATATTGCCGTGTGCAGCTCTGCCTGCCTCCGTGTTTCCCCGTGTGTGCGTTTTTACTTGTGGGTTTGTGTCTCTGTGAATGAGACGGTGACAGGCAGGTGATCAGCAGTGAGCATGCTCAGTCATCTGTTGGTACCTGTGACGTCTCAGTCCGGCGTAACCATGGCAGCGATGTGCTGGAGAGGCTATATTAGACTGACTGTGGCGGCATCACTGACCTGCAAGATGCTCCACTAATAGCTGATTGTCCAACTCGTGGGTACATGTCCTTCTGAAGTGTATTACATCATTACTGGCTACGTTTATGCGCACAGAAGCAATATTCCAGTTACACTGTTTATTGAATTACAGAAAAAATATTTCATAATAGATTTTGCCGCCGTTTTAATGTCGTTCCAAATTTATTATCACAGCCAAATTCCTGGAAAAAATCTCTTTCTGTCTCGTTTTGCAGCCAAATGACTGGATGCTTTGTTTTATTTGTGCTTTTTTTAATTCAATCTGTTTAGGAGCACCATGCAGTGACCTGTGACCTGGAACAATATGACCTCAGTTAGAATCGAATCAGTCGCTCTGTTCTGAGTTAAAGAGAAAATGATGTCAAACGTTTGTGCTGGTTTGTTCAGCAAACATTTTAGATATTAATAAATGTTTCCAAGGGTCATCAAAGGTCAACCAGACTCCTAAATTTACAAAATCAAACACATTTGGTGTCAATAAACTTCGCTACAAAAACAACGTTGATATGCGGTAGCTTATTTTTTACATCTTAAAATTATAATAACACAAGCAAAAAAATGTTGCTTCCCAAATGTAGCTCAGTTGATTGACACCATATTTTGTTTCATATTGTAAATGTGGACTGGCTGATTGACCTTTGATGACCTCTGGAAACATTTATTAATATCTTTAAAATGATAGCAGCACAAAGAAAAATATTTTGCTGCAGAAACCAGGACAGACATTTGGCAGCGATCCCCCACAGCAGAGCCTGTGGAGAACCAGAGGAATTGGCAGTTTTCCTCTAACGTTTGGTTGTTTCTCCTCCATCTGCACAGCTGCTACTGGAAGCTGCTGAATAATAGTAGTGAGCAAAGTAATTCTAAGTGATTTTACCTGATAGCATTAGCCAGGTTTAGCTTAGAGCAAAAATGTGCAAGAATACTTATTGTTTGCATGTTGGTTTAACTTGGATTAAAGTGCAGAGAAGTGAAGATGTGACAGATTCTGGTTCCTATAGACCCAACAACCCTTTAGTGTTTGTAAAACTGCTGTAGCATATTCCTCAAAAATCAGAAAGCAGGCAAATAGAAAACATGTTTTCTGCTGGACGCTGATGAAAAAAATCACAACCTCTCCACACATCGCCTTCGGCTAGCAATGTTTGTCTAAACCAATCAAAATGTAATCATTTCATTTATGTGCTGGTTTATTTGTTGCTGGTCGTTTTATATTTGTGCTGTGGTGAAAAAGTAATCCACTAAATAAAACATTTAGTGGCTCAGGTTTTCTCGCATCAGAAACTGTAGAATAGATATTTTTCCCCAGTTTTAATGTCGTTCCAAATTTATTATCACAGCCAAAATCCTCAGACAACCTGAGGATCGTCTAAGATTAAGAAATAAAAAATGAAAGATGCATGAAAACAGAGGATTGTGTAAATGTTACTGCATATCATTTCTGAATGTTCATCTTCATCTGTGAGAACAAGATGAGGAGCTGCAATTAGCACAGAGTGAGTCTGGTTTAACACATGGGCTGAGAATTAAAGGCAGGAAGCAATCAGGGGGTGAAAAATGGAAAAAAAAAAGATCAAAACAAATGAACAGAGATCAGAATTTGACTTTCAGCATCAATCTTTTCTTCCCCTTCCTATTGTCACTGTGTCTGGATAATAAATATTTTTCGGTCTTCATCCACCCATCCGTCCTCCTCTCTGCTTCTCCCTTTCATTCTGATCGGTCCATAAACAGTGATTGATCAGCAGCAGCAGGAGCTCGCTGATCATCACCTCCTCTGTCCCTCTTTCCTCTCTCCCTTCATTACCTTCTCCTCTCTCCTCCATTACCTTTTCTCCTCACCATCAATCTTCTCTCTGCTCCTCTCTCTCTGTCCCTCCTGCTCTTTTTCACCTCATCTTTTGTTCCTTTATTACCTTTTTGTTGGTACTGATGTTTTTTTTTCTTTCCATACCTTGAAATTACCTCTTTTCCCTTTTGTGTTCCTGGTTTCTGCTTTCTGCTTATTGCTTTTGTTCAGTGTTTTTCCAGGAAACTCGACTTGAAAGTGTTCCTTGTTTAAATGCTTTGCAAAAGTATTTATAACCCGGTCCACATTTTGTCAGGCAACAACCACAAACATCACTGAATTTATCTGTGCCTTTGTGCTCTGCATGCGTTAAGACTTTTATAAAACTACTTTTCACTGCAATTACAGCTGGAAACATATGAATACCTAAGAAAAGACAAATACAATTATCAGAACAAAGTTTTAAAATTACCAGAATAAAGTATTAATGTTAAGAGAATAAAGTTTTACAATAATAAATCTGAGAATAAGCTGATATTTTGAGAATAAAGTCATAATAATGTACAAGAATATTCTAAATAATACGACTAAAGTCATATTTTGGTACTAAAATTATAGTTATGCAAGACTAAAGCAATGAAATTACCAGTATAAAAACAAAATTATGAGAATAAAGTCATGATATGGGAATATAGTCATAATATTAGAAGAATAAAGTTGAAATAATACAAGAATAAAGTCATATTGAGATGCTATTTTAGCCTGGAATAGCTTCACTAAGCTAACTGCTTTTAGCACAACTTGAACACAACAATAGTTTTTTTACAGTGTGTCATCAGATCATTTTTTTGCAACAGAAATGTTCTTTCTGTCGGCTCCAGTGGTCGACAGACGCGGCTTCGTCGTCCATCGCTGTTGTTTGCAGATTTTGCGCCTGCATCAGATTTATGGCAGAAATAAGCAAATACCAAAGTTCTGGCTCAGGACTTTGTAAGGATCAAAAAAATATTCATTGTGTTAAAAATTGATAACGCATTAATTAATCAAAATAGTCCCAGTGACTCTCTTCATCAATTAGGTGTCTGATAACAGTGCAGAAACAGCAGCATTTCATTTTGGGGTACCAGAGAAGAGGGGATGGAATATAAATGCATGCCATACTTTTCATATTTTTATTTGTAGAAATTTCCTTCGTTTCCAAAGTTTTGCTGCTCTCTGAACTCTGAACTCTTTTTCTGATTAATAATTTAACTGCCACACCTCACTTACCTTTCCTGGTTCCCACATTGCTCTTTCATTTAATCCTTCACTTCCTGCTGCACATCCTCTGACTCTCCTCCTCTTCCTCGCGTCTCCTGGAGGTCGTCATACAGCAGACCTTATGCAGCTCCTGAGTGACGGAGAGGAGGAAGAGGAGGAAGAGGAGGGAGGCGGAGCAGCGCACAGATAAAAGATGGAGCGTGGGCCCTGGAGTGAATTGATAAAAATCACCTGTTTCACACACACACACACACTTCCCAATTAAACACTTCAGTGCTTGGAGTGATCGTATCTGATCTCCAGCTTGGCAGCAGCAATCA
>NW_015112621.1:174550-261271 GCF_001443285.1 Poecilia latipinna | reverse complement strand
TTGGCAGCAGCAATCAGCACTTTTCCTACACACACAAACGCACACACACACACACACACACACACACACACACACACCTACGCACACACGGACACACACACACACACACACACACGCACACACACCTACACACGCACACACACACGCACACGGATACACACACGCACACACACACACACCAGCTAAATGCATTCATATAAACTTAAGCGTTTTGTCATTTCTTTTCATTTTCTTTGTTGCCACCACTTTTCTCCTCTTTCCCCTTTTCTTTGTCTCCCCATTTGTTCATTTTTTAGCTTCTCCTATTTTGGTCTTCATCTTATCCCAAGGCGCAATAAATGCATTTTTCCATTTCCTTTTCAGCTCGTTTCTCCTCCTCCTCCTCTTCCTTCCAGTTTTTCCCCTGCTCTGTATCTCTTCCTCTGTCTTTTCTTCCTCTCCTCGCCCCACACTCTCCTCACATAATCTCACATCCTCCTCTCTGCTTGCTGCGTTTTTCGCTGTGACAGTCTAAGTAGGTCGGCGGTGACAGCTGAGCTCCTTGCAGACTGAGAGAAGACGTTATTTCTGCTCAGTGTGGGTTTTCCGAACATTCGCTGAACGGTTGCAGGTTTGGGAAGTAATGTGACCCTGCTGAACCAGATCGACCTCTGGGTCGGTTTCTGGATCCTCAATGTCTCTTTGAGCAAACTGAGTTTGTGGTCACTTCAGTGGGTTTCACTCAGATGTTCAAACTCAATCAAATTATCGTAGTTGCTGCTGAAGCTGAGAGAAACAGTGAATGATCATCTTCAGAACATAAAGTTAATTCAAAGAGTTGCTACAGTGAAAACCTGTGGGAGGGGAAGATCTCTAAACGTCTGTGCTAAGAGAAAAATGAAGACATTTGTGATCACTGCAAAAACACAAAACTTTATAAAGTATTTTTTGTCTAGTTTCTAAATATTGTAGCATACTTGAAATGAAACAAAACTAACTTCCAAGTGACTTTTAAAAAAGATACTTGTTTTAAATCATTTCCTTAATATTGATGAAAAAGTTTTAGTTCTGCTGGCAGATTCTTCCAGTTCTATAAATATTTTCTTCCATGTTATAAATGAAATAATCTGAAAATGGACCTGGACCTTTTCCATCAACACACAGTTCAACTTTATTCAACTGAAGGAAAGTTGAGAAAACAGCAGAGTAAATCAGCAATTGAGAATTTATCTGGAAATGTTTATTTAGGGGAAGCGAAGTGTGCTAAATGTTTTTAAAATTAGCAAAAGCGCTAAATATAAAAATTAGCGTGACTATTAACACATTAGCAGATTAATTAGTAGTTTCAGATTGCTGACTTCTACTTCTTTATTTCATTTCTTGTCATTACAAATCATTTCAGTCATAAAAATAGTTTTTAATTGTTGGATTCCTAATCAATAAATCCACATTTTGATTTTACTTTGCTATATTTTATTGATTCTATGCAATGTATATCTCCATTGTTTTCAATAGTAGCATATATTTTTAAATAGCTCACATCATTATTTTTACATGAACTCTTCATGTTCTCAGTTCATTTATATTAATTTAATGACCAATATCTTGGAAAACAGAAGAAAACAGCTCAGCTGAATACATGGAGGAACGATGACGTTACATTAGAAACGTCATCGTTTCATGCATTACCCTGTGGCAGGAGTAGTAACAGAAAAGTCTGCAGCTGTAGATGAGAAATTATTCATTTTAAACAATAGAAAGGACAATCATGTAATTAATTTCATTCTTTAAACGATCTAAACATGAGGAAACGTGCACCATCAACACTGACCATCTTGTTTTCCATCTGGTTGTAAAATAAAACTCAGCAGCTTCACTTCAGTGGTTTTCTTCTTCTCCTCACTGACAGTAATTCATCACAATTCTCTGTTTATGTGAAATTCCCCAGAGTCCTCCACTCCAGAGTTTAAATGGGAAGAACTGATCTGATTAATTTGGTTGATGCTTTTCTACTCTCCTGCAGCCTCTTGTCACTGCAGCTGTTTGCTGTTTGTGCAGAGTGTTTTCTTTTTTTCTTTTCTTTTTTTAACTGCTGCCAAATTTCTGGCACAATGAGAGCAGTGTGAATGAACCAAAACAGAAAAAGAGCCGACAGCTGAGCAACAAGGTGGAACTTCTGAACGTCTGACGGAGCTGCTGCTTCGTGTCTTCATTCTTCACAGGTTTCCTGCCCTCACTGACCCGTTTCACACTATCCTTCAAAAACATAATGCTCGCTGCCACCGTAAAGCCGCTGCTCATAGGCTTAACCTCTGCTCTGCTGCAAGAGTTTAACGCCGTAAAACAAGCTGCTCACGCTGCAAAGACACAAAGACTTAACAAATATTTATGTTAATGCTCTAGTGCAAATATCTTAGTACATTTGAAATGTACTAAGATATTGCTGTTATTTTCAGCAAAATATTGGAGCTTGTTTTAAGCCATTAGTCTTTAATATTGATGAAAAAGTAACATGGCAAAACCGTTTGGTTATAAGTACTAGTACTAGTACTAGTACTAGTACTAGTACTTTTTCATCAATATTAAGAAGTTATTCACTTGAAGCTGCAGTATGTAACTTAAATGAAATTATTTTTTTTACATATTTATTGAAACTGAGACATAATCTGTTAACAAATCGAGCTCCCAGTGCTCCCAGTACTAACTAGAAACAACCGATCACAGCCAGGAGATGGGTCTTAGCGCTGTCAATCACCCTCCTTGTGGTGCTGCTCATCCCCCCCCTTACATCCTGCCTGCTACGCTGCAGCTAGCAAAACCAGTCGTGAATGCTAAGGCTAGCTGGCATAGCTACTGATGACGGTGGATAAACAGTTTTCCTCTACCGTTAAAAAGTTGTTTCTCCACCATTAGCATATTTAGCAGCGAGTACATGAGATTGATTGGCAGCGCTTACTGGCTCTGATTCATTGTGCATTTCTTCTTACAGCAGTAAAAGCTCAGGGAGGAGCAGGAGGAGATCGATCCTTTCACAGATTTTCTGTCTCATACAACATGGTGACCGTTTCAACAAATATGTAAAAAACATATAAAGTTTCATATCTTATATCTTGCTAAAAAGTTACTTGTACGTTAGTTTTGTCTTATTTCAAGTGTACTAAGATATTTGCAGTGGAAACTAAACTAAATTACCTGGAAATATTTTGTGTTTTTGCAGTGCAGACGCACAAATTTATTTATGTAACTGAATCAAATGATGCTGCAGATTAACGTCTGGCCAATATGGACAATCATGTTTTATAAGAGCCATCTGAAGAAGGTGAGTGTGTGACCACACACACACACCACACACACACACACACACACACACGTACAGAGGCAATAAATGTCACTGATTGCTGGTGAGGTGATGGGCAGGTTGAGAGTCTCTTCAGTCAAGTGATGACAGCGAACTGATCTGCAGGATTTATGGAAATCTGCTGGGAGTTAGTGAGTCAAGCTAATGATCCAGCTGGGTCAGAACCCGTTGTCCAGTTTTATGGCCCAAAAGATGACGAGGAGGGAAGGTCAGAGGTCAGAGGTTCAATCAATTCAGACCTTCTTTCATTGGCTCTTTTTTGGCAGATTGATAGTAACAGCCAGTAAGAGTTGAGTTATCAACCTTTAGAGCATCCGTCCATCCATTTCATGATGATGCAGGGATTACTGCATATCACCAAAGGTCGTTGGATGAATGGTGGAGAGGTCACCAGTATCTTTTAAGCACTTTATGATTTAAGAAGTTATTACTTTATAAATCATAAATTAGTGTAAAAAGTTTTCTATCTATAGCAGATTGCATTGAGTCATTGAGACGGATTAATACCTGCAGGAAGGAATCACAGTAAAGCAGAAGACCAGAACAAGTGTGGCTCCTATGGAGAGAAAAATAACTGAAAACAAAAAGTTAATAGTTGAAATTGTAGCAAATAATGGAGAGTAGTAGAAGGAGAACGTGAGCTGATTAGTGACAGTTAAAGATTTAATTTCGATAATAGTAACATTAATTTGTATATTTTGCTGTAAGAACATTTTACAGGAATCAGCAAAGGCTTCTGGGACTTTTTGTTGAAAATGTACGCTAGAAAGTCTCCATGTTGGGCAGGGAAGATGAAGTGGATGGAACCTGAACTACAGCTGCAGCTTTGTGGTTTTACGGTGCTAAACATTTCTTTTTGATTAAACATTTAGAGTATTTTGTTTCAGTCTTTTCCTACTTTAGATCTTATATTTTCTGTTAAATTCAGATTATACAGTGGGGTAAACTGTCTTTTTCTTCACAAACTCATTTAAATCCAGTCCCATTTAACATCAAAATCATTTGAGGAAAAGTCAAAAGATAAGTAAACCTGAAATGAAGTGAAAGTGGTTTTAGTTCAGATGGTTTAGTTGTTCTCCTCAGTCAGATGATTTGGTTTGGTTGAAATATATCTGGAAAGATACTCAAACTCTGGGTAAAAGTGCCTGCAAAATCATAACATCAGTATATTGGGCTGAACTTCTGATTAATGCGATTAAACATTTAACGTCAAATTGGATTGTGTGCCGTTGAATCTAACATTTCTCTATGGATGTATCTGAATTAGTTTGATATATTCTGTATTTTTGGCCTATTTAGAAACCGAATGTATATGAATAAACATAATTTAGATAAATAAGCAGCAAAAGCTGAAAGCAGAGCCAGTTAAAGAGCTGAGTAGACGGAGGAAATGGCGACTGAATGGAGCAGAGGAGTGTCATCCCTGCTTGGGCAGCAGATTATTTGCAGAGCCACAGATTCCCGGCTGCCTTGTTTGGCCTCCTGCTTGTCTGTCACTCTGAGTGTTTCTGTGTTTCTATATGTTATATGAACATGAGACGCTGTAAGTTTCAGTCAGTTGACCAAGTCTATATGTGCCTGTGGGCATATCAGCGTGGTGCAGGATGGAGACTTTGTCACATTTGCAGCTGAGTGTAGGTGACAGTGTATGAATCTGTGGTGGAGCACAAACTGACCGGTTATTTTTACTCCTCCATTTAAAATCTGCTTGCAGATGCAGAAGTGCAGGATGTTCCTGTCATCGTGTTTTCCAGCAGTTTTAACTCTCCTCTTCAACTCGTCTCTCCTCCTGCCTTACGCTCCTTTCCCCCCTCTGTCAGGCAGAGTTACATGTCATGATGATGGAGATGATCCAAACATATGCATGCCTGCACATATTTTGGCCTGAACGTTTGTATCTGCCAATGTTTGTCATTTTTTAACCTGTCAGTATCAGCTTGATATGTCACATTTCTATTTGTGTTTCTGCAGGACACGGGATTAGCAACGTTCTGTTTGTTTAGTCTTATGTCAGCTGGGGTTTTTTGTTTTGTTTTATTTTTATGCTGTCAAAGGGGTGGGTCAGTTTGTTGTGCTAACACTAAAGCACTAATCATAAACACTAGTTCTGCTGATGCTAAAACTCTACAACAGCACAGCATTTAGCAGAAGCTAATGCTAACTCACTAACTTCAATTTAAACTGTATGTGCCCTTGAAAACCTACAACTCTCAAGCACCGATTTCATTTTGACATAATTTATATGTTCTATAAAGCATGTGTAAGAACAAGGGAAAACAAAATATATATTTATGCTTTTATTTTTTATGATGTCAGTTTTGGTCCTCCATAAAAGTCTATTTTGTTAAAGGTTAGTTATACAAAGACAAACACTTTGTGTTTTACATTTTCCATTGTAAGAAAATTACAAATTAAGAGTCTGCAACAGCCACTGCCAGCCATATTTGTATCATCTTTAAATTGAAGTTCAGGGCCGCACAAAATCAGTCCAAGGACCACAAACAGCCCCTGGGCCACATTTTGGACAGCCCTGTTTCTGCTGTCCATGTTTTATTTTGCTCCTGTATTTCTAGAAAGCACTGAGTTTTCTCAGCAACGCTTTGCAGCTTTGTAATGAACTGTGGCTTCGGCAAAGCTAATTTTATCTGCATTTACCTGATGGCATCCTTGAAGCAGAAATATCTGAGCACATTACAAAGTCACGGAAGAGGAAGAGAAGAGTATTGCTGCTGGGAATCATCTGCAACCAGTCCCGACTTGTCTCATGAATAAAATTTGTCAACAAATTTGAAACAGAGTTACAACAGTGTCAAAACTGTTGGAAACGTTAAGAAGTGACAAAATCATCACCTAAGACATTTAATATCTGGGTTTCACCAACGTCAGAAAGTGTTTAATGTGTCATAAGAAGGAAAAAGTGTGTTGCAAAGTGACATCAGTTCTACCATAATTGCTTTTTGTTGGAATGTGTTGCATGTTTTCCATTTTTGACTAACCAAACTGGATTTGGAAGGACAGACCAACCTTTTATTTCTAACCATTTCAAACTTGTGTCTCTCGTCTTCAGGTATGTCCACGCCCTCTACCTGGGTGCCCAGAGCCGGTGGCACAGGAACGGGCCCCGCCGTCACTTCCACTGGAGGCTGATGTTTGAGAGCGCAGACATCACCATGCTGCGCCTGCTGGAGGCCTTCCTGAAGTCTGCGCCGCAGCTCGTCCTGCAGCTGAGCATCATGATCCACGGGAACGGCGTGCTGCCGCTGCAAGGTCAGAGAGGCGCCGCGTCGCCTTCACACTCAATGTTTCATGGAAAGATTTTTTATTTAGAGGAAAGATTCTATAAACATCTAGTTTAGGAAACTGATTCGGTTTAAATCTGTCTTTTGACTTTACTGTTATAATTTTTTAACAATTTTTCAGCCCTGTACAGTTTCTCCAAGAATCCTATTTGGCTGCTTTTCACACCTGATTCCAGTCAAATGTTTAAATGCTCAGTATTTTACGCTTCCCATAATCTATAGTCTATAATCTATACACAATAGATTATAGACTATAATCTATAGCCTTTTAAAGTTATAATATGATAGAGTAGCCATTTACAAGGTAAAACAGCAGAATGGTTTTTAATTAGTAGATATGAGTAAAACCAGCAAGAAGCCTGAGTTAAGTTGCCACCCCCAGAGGTCATCAAAGGTCAACCAACACCTCAACATTTTAGAGTCAATGAACTCTGCTAAAATATTTTAGCAGCACAAACCAACACAATTTGCACAATTAATAAATGTCGATTTTGTTTGATTTTGTTAATGATATCTGGGGACTTTTGGAAACTTTTTTTAATCTTAAAAACTACAATGGCAAAAAGGTAAATGTACATCCAGGTGTAACAGCAGTAAAGTGAAAGGCATGTGGGTTCACACAAAGATAAAAGTATAAAACTAAATGAACATATTATAAGGACTAAAACACACAAACATGAACTACTGTTTGAATCATGTTTGACCCTGGAATTGTTTCCCAAAATGCTTCGGTCCATGTGAACACAGGCTAAGCAACAGAAAAACTCCTGCAGATGCATGGAATCTCTTTTCCAACGTTTTGGTTAAGGTTAGTGTTAGCAACAGACTGGTAATGTGTTGGGTGAGGCATGGATGTCAGTAAAACAGGTAGAAATACAAAAATCTGTGTGTGTGAGTCCTGAAGGCAGATATCGGTGGGAGAGTCTATGCTTTATTTATGCCACTCTTACAAGAAGCAGATTGTTCTTTGATGAATAAAACAAAACAATGCTCCTTTCTCCAGCTTCACACACTCACACACACACACACACACATACACACTCACACACACACACACACACACACACACACACACCTGGCTGCAGCAGCAGAGGACGAGCACTGGAAACACAGGAATGACACATAAAACCTACAAACACACACAGAGACATGAACACACACACGTGTGCCTGAAGAAGTGCTAAAGACGAATCCTTCACATTTCCGTAAGACAGGAGAGAAGAGGGGCTGTCTGTCAGTCTGCCCCAGGGCAGCTGTGGCTACAGTGTAGCCTGCCACCATCAGCATGTGACTCTGTGTGTGAATGACTGAATGTAGTGTGAAGTGCTTTGGAGTCCTCTGGGCTTGATAAAGTGCTGTACAAGTTCAGGCCATTTACTGTTTTGCTGTCTGCAGTGTAAGGGAACATTTGTTCCAAACAAATGTGCAGCTGCCCAACCCGACCCGACCCGACCCGACCTGGTTCGGCCCGGCTCAGTTCCTGTTTCTGGTCATTTTGCATCAGATTTTCTGTGGTGTTTACGGTCATCAGGGTAGAACAGGTGGTGACTAGATTCTGCTCTGTTTCAGTTTAGCTGAGCAATTTTTTTATTTTGGACTTGAGTGTTTTTTCTAAACCTTGAAAACCTTTATCTTCCCCTGAATTTAGTTTTACAGATAAGTTATGTAATTGGCTGTTTTATAAACTTTGACATCTGCGTTGAATATTTGGTTATCGACTGCTAAGAAATATTCAAGTAGTTAGGTGTTAATATTCATGCTCTTATTTTGAAGTGGGTGAATACTCTGTAGTATTTCTTTCCTCTCCTCATATTCTCTCTCTTTTTTCCCTGATAATGTTATTTTAAACAAAAAACACGTAGGAACAAGATAAAACACGCAGAGAATAGAACACAGTCATAAATACATCATGTAAAGTTATTATAGTACAGGTAAATTATATCAAATATATAACTGTTTTCCACTTACAATCATAAATATATGGAATTATGCAAAAAAATTACATCTAATCACATTAAAGATGTTAGTAAAAACAGAAAACTGTATCCTCCATGAAGTGTTTATCTTAAATCAGAGCATCTTAAATGGCAGAGATCTCCACACCCTGAAGACAAACCTTGTGCCCACTGACCATAACAGCTTTGCATGGATAGTGACATGCCTGGCTGACAGTGGAGTAAATCAGCCCAGCTCCGTGTTTCTCCAGAAAAGGCAGTAAATGTGCTCTGACAGTCACTGGAAGCGCACTCGGGTCCCTCTGAGAACGTTACTGCATGCAGCTCCACTGAACACTCCTACTGTCTGTGGAGGAAACCCGAAACAACCGCGGCCTGCTGAAATGGAGGTCAGCATCACTCGCTGTAACCGGGTCTGCAGTTCCAGCAAAGAAGACACATTTATAATGTTTTCAAGAGCATCATTGTGGAAAAAACAATAATGACGATAAAAAAATATGAAAATAAATGACACACAGTTACAGAAGAGAATTAAACGGCACAAAGGGACAGCGTGTACAAACCGAGAGTGGGATTCAACTGCAACGTAAAATTAAGGATATTTTTTGTCTTGTTTACATTTATTGTTTATTAAATTCTGAATTATTTTTTCACCTCGTGTGGATTTTATTTCCAGTTAAAAATAAATCAAAATAAAAGCATGGATTAGCAAATAAAACCATGTGCAACATCAGCAAGCACAACACAGGAGTAAAATAGGGTTGGCAAATAAATGCACTGGCAATCAGATAAACACATTAGTAGGTTAGTTAATAATTGGGTTAGCAAATGAAAAAATTGGAAACAAACTGAGAAACAAGTTGAAACAAATAAGTTAATTATTGCTTTAAAAAATATTTGACTTTTCAAAGAAAAATAGTGCAGTACATCAAATTTATAGTAAAGGAAAGTTGCACAAACACACATCTAGTTACTGGTTTTGAATAGAGAGGATCCTGCAAACTTGATCTGTAAGACATTTATTAACAACATCCAACCTTTTTATCAGATTAATGGTTTGAACAGCAACAAAAACATCATTTCAAACTTTTAAAGTTTGAAGATGTTGGACCTTAACCATAAACTCGTAAACTTATTTAAAGAAAACATTTCTTACATTCGAGTAAAAACCATCAGGGAAGTGGCTGCCTAAAAAACACCCAGAAAAAATTTATTCAATTAGAGAAAATCATTTAAAGCAACATTGATCAAAAATAACATTAAAATGCAAAGTTGAGGTGCCTCTGCTTTAATTCGCTGCCATCTCAGTGTGATCCGTGGATAATTTCAGACAAGCTAACTTAATTAACACACATGAATGTTTAATGTGTTGAACTGTGCTCCGTGCAGCTCATGGTGGGCCACAAAGTTTAATTTGCAAGCTGGTGATTCTTCAGCTCACTGCAAACTGTCATGATCCTCACTGTTCCTGTCAGCTGTAATGTTGCTCCACCGCTCTGCCCCTCCCGCCTCGGCTGTCTGCTGATTGCTGATTGATGTCACCTGTCCCACTGCCGACATTAACTCCTGCTTTGAACTCTCATGTCCATGTCTGTGGTCATGTGTCTGACCTGCTTTCTGCCTCCTGATAATCTGGGAGAATCTGTTCTGTTGGGGACCACAGATGTAACATTTGTTACAGTTTCAGCTGGTGTGGTTTGCATTGAATCAAACAAACTAAACCCACTGAAAAAACTGTTCCATTCTGAAATATGCCTATAAAACTTGTTTGACCTTTCCTGGGTTGTGGTTGTTGTTTGGTTGTGGTTGTTTTTTATGCAGTCAGTCCAACTGACTGCATAAAATAAAACTGCTGTAAGAAGAAACACCAAGAGTCTATGATGGGCCTTTTAAAGAGCCAAGGTGATGAGATGCTAATACGTTCAAGTGATCTGGTTGAAATTCGGTAAACATAACTACACTTAAACAATCAAAAGGTGTCGGAGACACAGGGTCTTTACTGCATCCAGTTTTTTTTTCCTTTTTTGTCCTGACATCAACGTAAATCAAAGAAGGTCTTAAGAATTCAAAACATTAAAGTGGTACTTTTCTGTTTCCTACCTATAGTCTATTTTAGTTATTTTTTCCTCCCACTTCCTGTTTCACCAGGCCTCTCAGCTTCAGCATCTCTGGTTTCACTGGCCTGGATGATCGCCTCCTACCAGAAGGTTCTCCGAGACTCTCGTGACGACAAGCTGCCCATGTCCTACAAGGCCGTGATCGCCCAGATGCTGTGGCACTTCTTCACCATCGGGGCGAGGACCGTGGCTTTCGCCCTTTTTGCCTCTGTCTTCCAGCTCTACTTTGGCATTTTCATCGTCAGCCATTGGTGTGTAATTTTTGATCAAACTCAAAATGTTTGCATTCAGACTAAGATGCTTCCTTTAAGAGTATCAGTACTTAAGATGGTGATTTGAAATATTGAATATACCTGTAAAAAAAACAACATGATTACATGTAGCTTTACCTCTGTTGATGTGCTTTAGGTGTGTGATGACCTTCTGGATTATCCAGGGTGAGACTGACTTCTGCATGTCCAAGTGGGAAGAAATCATCTACAACATGGTCGTGGGTATCATTTACATCTTTTGCTGGTTCAACGTCAAGGAAGGGCCCAGTCGCTTCCGTATGGCTCTGTATTACTCCGTGACTCTGGCTGAGAACGTGGCGCTAACCGCGGCCTGGTATACCTACCGTGGCCCCCAAACAAGTGACTCATCCGCCCTGGTAGTGGTGTGCCTGGTGGCCTGCAGCTTTGCCCTGGGAACCTTCTTCATGTTGGTGTACTACTGCTGGCTGCACCCGGACGGGCCTGTTCTGGGCTCCCAGTGGGGAGGATGCGTCGATGAGGGTGTGGTAGGAACAGGGGGGATGGTGGGAGTTATTGACTCTTGCCTTACTCCATCGCAAGGGTCCCAAACGGATATGGTCATTACCAGTCCTCCACGGACTTTGCCCAGGACTAAGGATAAAGACTTGGGGGATCCGGTTCCTGGGGAGCGGGACAGAGACAAGGACAGCTGCCTACCTGTCTTCCAGGTACGCCCCTCCCCTTCCTCCTCTCCCGCTCTGCTGCACAGGACCTCCTCCACATCCCGTGCACAAGAGGGTCCTGTGATCAGGATTGACCTCCCAAGAAAGCGATACCCAGCCTGGGACGCACACTTTATCGACCGCCGCCTCCGCAAGACCATCCTGCTTCTGGAGACCACCTCGGCCATAAGTCCACGGATACAGTACAGGAGCAGCTTGATGGGCAGCAAAGAGGTGTTAGAATATGAGACAACTGTTTAAGCCAACAGCGGCTGTTAAACTACAAAGTGCAGTCTGGGTCCAAGGCTCAGCCCGGAATCAGTCTTCAACCCAGGAATATCTGTGCCGGGAGTAACATGAAAAGAAGAAAGAGTGTCGGGCGACTCTCATTGAAAAAAGAGGTTGTCAAACTGCGATTGTGAAATGTGAACCTCAATGTGGGACCAAAGCTGTTGAAGAACATATAGCAAGAATTACCTGTTGGAAGTTCATGGAGTATACTGAGCCAGGATTGTCTCATTTTCTAACACTTCAAACAAGAGGAATTTAATCTTACACAAGGGACCAGTAAGTGTTAGATTTTGTTTCAACCTGGACGGTGAGGACAACAAGTAAAAGGACACCAGAGAAATAAAGCTTGAGATAATTAAAAAAAAAAAAACAGTCTGCTACATGAACTGAAGCCTCAGGCCACAGAGACAGAACAGAAATGTATGACATGTTGAAGAAACAGATTGTCAGAGTGTTCATGGGGCATACAATCATTTTGGGTTTGGGCAAAATACATAAATCTACAGCCTATAGATTTGGCATTCACAGATGCTGAGTCATTGTCTACAACCAAATTCATCCCAGGTTTAGCCAAGATAAACAGACACCTCTTCCCAATCAGTCACTTCGGCATGCTTCAGAGAATTACAATGACTTGCAAGAATACACACAGACGAGTCCGAGTCGATTTGTTGCAAGGGTTGCTTTGTTCTTTCCATCCAGTCATGTCCCCAAAAGGTTGCATGTGCCTCACAAATCTTTGGTAATTGTGCTCTTTAAACATTTTGTCAGAGGCGTATAAAGGAAAAAGCTGCTCGAATTCCCCAGCAGGGCCTTGGCTTTCATCCGATGATGGATCGTAACTCAGTCTAAGCTCAGACGGTCCATGAAACGTAGGCCTGCAATACAACTGATACCAATTCACCCATCCATTTGTGCCACAACTGCAGCCATAGCACAAGTCTCACTGTTTACATCTTAGCTGCACTGTCGACCCCAGCACCAACGGACTTGCTTGGAAAGCTGAACGAGGATCTGATAAGTGGATGTACGTGAGCAGCTTCTCAAACTGCTACCGATGGATGGCATGCTGTAAATCGCCAGAAACAGGTCTGTGATGTACAGTTGAATAAATGCAGATGTCCAATACTGTATAAGATGTTAAAATAAGCTGTAGTTAGGTGACGAATGCCTTTTGTGAGTAAGGAAGCTTCATTTACTCGTAAGAGTCTAAATGTTGTCCAAAGTGGTTCACTTTTTTCTAAAAATCATATTATGTAGGATAAGGAGGATATCACGGTCTATTTCAGTATACTATGAACTGGTTTTTAAGGGTTTGATTTTGAGGGCAAAAATAACAAAAAGAAATATAACACTTGTTTAAAGTTAACTGTCAAGACAAAGAGTACAGATATGTTTTTGCAAACTAGGTAGTTGCAATAGTTGATGTCTTTTGTAACAAAAAGGATATGCCCACCGTCTAAGTTCTTTTGTTGGGTTTGGTTTCTTTGGAGGACCATCATGTTTTAAGATTAAGAAAGTTCTGCCTCCCCCTTCAGGCAGGGAGAGCATTAACTGTATAAACAACGCTGGTGCTTGGAGTGTATATCGTTGGTGGACGTGGTCACTGAATCAAGAAGTTAAACAGAAGTGAGAAAGTTCCTAAAAGTGCAACAGCACTGATTAGTGGCTCTGGCTCCAGTAGTTTCCAATTGAAAAAAAAAACATCTTTTGGATACAAATCTTTATGGTCTCCATTGTTTTGGTCCTTAATTCAGTCCAAACTAAGGCTTTACTGTCAGGTTTTAAAAAGGTCAATATTCTGCTAAATTAGAGGATTTTAAACTACAAACTACCAACCAACAGGCGATGCCCAGAGACTAAATCCATTTGTTTTATAATCTACAGTTGGTTTTGTTTGGAGAACACATTCCTTTAAATGCATAACTTTGGGCAGAAGTTTACTTTGCCACTATTAGGCATGGGCCGGTATGAGATACTCACAACTTTGATTAAAAATTCTTGATTTAATTACTTTTATCTAAAATAGAAACTCAACAATTGTTCAGAAAGTTACATATTTATGATGGTGTTAAGATGATGTTATTGTTCATTCTGCCCATGGATGGACCAGACCTTTACCCTAGCAGAGTTGTTAGGTCATATGAGTTTGCTTGTCTGGGCCACTTGCATCTGAAGAACGTCTATGAGGGAGTATGAGTCGCCTGGTTTGCTTTGAAGGGCTATCTGGTCATTTTACACCAAAACCAATGCTGTCTCGAATGTTTAGCACAACAAAGATGCTTATTCCCAGTGCAGGATGGACTCCACTCTTTGATCGAAGTCCTAGGCCCCTTTGGATGTTTTCCAAGCATGCACAACTGGAAGGAGACTCCAGAGCAGAGAAGACTGGAAGCACAGAGAAGACTGGATATATTCCCAAACCACCAAATTTGTCCTTTTTGTAAGCAAGGAAAGAGTATAGAACCTTTATTTCAATCAGCTCATCAACAAGAAGAGGGAAAGGCAGCACTCAGGCTCATCCATGCAGTTGGTCAAACTTACCTTATTCCAGTGAATTTGTGGAAGCCCAGTAAAATGACTTTAAACTGTAGGAACTTTTTAGTAGTCTAAAAACCCTTGTATGCCTTGATACTGGTTACCGGCCCATGCCTGATCAATTTAGACTCCATACACTGAGGCAACAATCAACAGTTCAGGTCTGATGCTTTTGGATGTGGGCATTTTTTGGCAGCATGTCAGTTATTGAATAAACATTGGATGTTGCTCTTTCTTTTAATGTTGTGTATGAAAAAGAAGGGTGCAGTGAAGACAGAAGGAAAGTGGCTGAATCAATGTGTCTGTTCTCGTTTTTCATCTTGGACAATTCAAAACCGCAGGTGACGGGGATACATTGTTGAGTTTTTAACGAATCAACAACCAGCAGCGTTTGGATTTTTCTTTTCATATTTTCATGAGACATTTTCTAAGTTAGTTTAACTGGAGGCTTGTTAAAGATGCAGATGGATCCTCAACATATCAGATTTGTCTTTCAGCTGATAACCAAAGTTAGTAATTAGCTGGTTGGAAACCATTGGATTGCTAAAAACAGATGGTTCTCCAGCTTTTGCTACCTAGGATGCAGCTTCGGAGGTCAAAGTTTAGCCCCACCACTAACAGGGTGTGGCTAAATGTCACTATCTGCTAGAGAATGAAAGATATTGCCTGGTCAGCAACAGCTTCACTTTCATCTTCATCAAACTATTTCTCCCCAACAGCCTCTTTGAACTTAGACTTAGTCTTTTTCTGAAGCCGTTAGGTGAGGTTCCCGTCTAAAAGTTGGTCTGACTTGGTAAAAAGTGGAGGTCTCTTTCTGTCTCTTTGAGAAAAACTTACAGCAATGTAGTGATTATGTGTAAAGTGGTAACATTTACTCAAAGGTGGGTGTTTTTTCTTATAGAAATACTATCCTTGTGCATGCCATCAGTTAAATGGGGTTTTTCAGCTATGTTGCTGTAACATCAAGATGTTGAGGCTCAGTAAGAATGCAGTAGATCTCAGTGTTTGAGGAAGATCCCAGTCCATAGCTCCTTGATGCAGGTACCAATGAACACCATAATACAGCTATGAAGATTCTCAATATATCAGAAGACAATAAATTTGGAGATTTCTGTTGCTGCCACGTTGAGTGAACAAAACCGATTGTTGCATTCTAAGAACTCTGAGAAATATCAAAAAAGACTCAAACGCCGGTACATTGTGACCCTAAGAGCATCTTCTGTTCTTGCTTTATTATGTCCTCAGTCGTCGTCCGTTGAGTGTTTTACTGATGGCGCAAACACACTCTTCTGTTTCCTGACGTGTTTGAAGGATTGCTTCATTGAGTGTTCAGTGGAACGTAAAGAAAACCCAGTCTGTGTCATTAAAAGACAGTAGGACAGAGGTGCTCTGACTCTTACATAATGCCCTCCACACTTACTGGCTCACTGGTAGAGATGTGTAAAGAAGTTTTAACTTTCCATTGAAGCTGCATAATTTCACTCCAGGTCTTTGCACTTAAAGTCTTCTCCTTTAATGTTTCAGAAGGTTGGAGCGAGCAGAGAGAGGGATCTTTAACGGTTTCGTGCAGACTTCAGCCCGCAGGGTTATTTACAGGGTTTGGATCCGCGGACTGAGAGCGAATAGAAAAGGATTTTAAACCTTGAGAACCCTTATATTGATTTGCCTTCTGCATCAGCTCCAAGTGCTCAACATGCCACTCAATCTTGAAATATTCCAAGATATTTGGAAGAGAAACTGGCTCACAGCTTACAGGTCAATCGCCATAATTAACAATGAACACGGGAAGGTTTACCACATATTACTTTCTTGTTTTACACCTGATATACCTGGACTGTTGCTGAAAAGCTCAATCTCATAATAGTTTATGTCCGAGCAGGGATGAGCAAACTCCACATAATTATATTTTTGGTGGTGGGACTTTTTCCAGACAGTGTCTAATGGTGATAAAGACTGGATGAGCCTCTCTGCCACTCATTGGCACATTGGAGATGCATATTTGTCCTTTACCACCCTCCTTACTGTGTGGGGACCAGATAAACTCATCCAGACATGTTTGTTGAAGGGCCAGTTGTAAAACCTTTAGGTTGAGGGGATTTTTTTTTTCTGGAAGCTATTTTCTTACTTGCCTGTTTTGTTGGCCATTAAAGCCTATAAGACACATTGGTCAACTTCAAAATTATTATTTTACAGAGATTTTAAGTGTAGCCATTATGATATAGGAATTTTTTTTTTTTTTTTACTTTGGTGTTTATTTATCCCCTCACTTTGCTACAATAAAATATTTATCTTAAGACTTTGACACATCTGTACCAATAAGTGGGAAGGGCATCAACCATGATCCAGATCATTCAGGAAGGCAAACAAAAGCAAACAGCCGCAGTTTGATGATGCAGACCGTGTCCTACCTGAACCCGGGGACGTCAGTCCACTGGTGACATACACAAAGGTGTTAATGGTGCTGAAAACAATGACTTTTTGTTACAAATGATCATGACCTGACAGGCTAATGTGCGGCTGGTGCATACACAAACCACCCAGTCACAGGCCAAGGTACACTTTGCTTTCTCTGATTGGGTCATGCAGCAGTTTTTCTGTCGTTAAGCTAAGATAACAGTTGATAGTAATGTGCTGATTATATATTGACTTGAACAAGAACATGTTTAAATGTTATCGAGTCCAAAAGCTCGAATCATCTTTTGTTAATTAATGCAAGGAGTTTATGTTGATTTATTTTTGTATTTGTTTTATATCTATTTATCTATTGTTTGCTCACTTGGTGGCCATGTCTTTGGTATGACTCTTTTATTAAGATGTAAAATATGAAAATAGTTTGTTTTTTTTACTCATTCTATATTTCTGTAAATATCAGAGTGATACTATTCTAGGATGTGCGTGTTCAAGTATGTGTGCTTTGGTATGTAAGTATGTTGTGTATGTAAAGTATGTGTGTACTGTAAGGATGTGCTCTCAGTTTCCTCTTCTACTTTGTTTTTGATAATGCCGCTTAAACATCCTTTGAGTGAGCAAGCAGAAAAATAAACCTGTGGTGAAAATTATCTATGACGATGTTAAAAAAAAAAGAAGAAAAACAAAGAACTCAACAAGCTGTGCTGATTACTGTAGGTGGGAAAAATACTGTAGTAAACATGGCTCAACAGCCATCAGAATAAACTCAACAGGCCTGAGTTTGTGTCTTCTTTGATGCATGACAGCTGAAAGTCGGTGGATTATTTAACTTCTACTTTTTTCACAAATTAAAGGTGTATTAAAGGTGTTGTTTTTCCTTCTAAATATGGATCTTTTATTGTTTAGGAAAAATCTGCATAATTTTTGTGTTTGTGGAGAACTTCTTATAGTGCAGATCTCAGAAAAATCAAGAATCACATGCATCAAAGTTCATGATAAAACCAAACGTTCATTCTTCATGGATTTGTTATGAATTTATAGAAATGTATATGACCTACTTGTTATGTCTGGTAAAAGTAAATAAAATAAATAAATAAATAAATAACTAAATAAAAATACAACAAAAATTCACAGAGCAGGGTTTATCTATTAGAAGAAGTTAAGTCATGCTAAAATGCATAAATTGGTTCTTTATGCTGATATTTTTGTGTTTCTGTGCAAACTGGGACATTTTTGTGTAAATTTGTTTTATTCTTCAAAATTTGTAACTAAAGTTTTCACACTATCACCAGTAAAGACCCCAAAAAAACCCAAAAGTTGCTAAATATAGAGACGAAGTCATTAGGTGGCAATAACCCCAAGCCCCACAATTGGCCACGCCCCTTGGTATCTCTTCACTCCGCCCACTTCAGTGAAATTTTTCAACATTTTTCTGGGGTGGAGTAATGCTTTTAGTTGCTCTTTTACGTAAATGCAGTTGGAATGGCATGTCATATTAGAGATACAGTGACTGTTAAGACTTCCTGTTAGTCAGTGATGAAACTCTTCTGGACACATTGACTCTTTGCAAAGTTCAGTCTGAAGAACCACTCTGGATATTTTCTCTATCCAAAGAAACAAGTGAAAAACAAGAAAGCTCAAAAGATAAATGTCCTACCTCAGATTCTAGTTGCCTAGGTAACCAGATGATCATTAAGCTATTAGCTCAGCAGATACTAGCGAACGGTTGCCTTGACATTAGGTGCAGAAGGATGCTGAGGCTGTTTGTGTGAGACTCCTTTGGCTCCATCAGCAGAATTTCCCCTCTTTTCGTTTTCTCTACGTTATAGCCCATAAGTTAACCTTCATCACAGTGCTGCCCTCTTTTGGCCAAACGTGTTTACTGAAATCACAAATTCATGGTTTCCATGGTGTGAATCTGAAGAAAGTTACGTCAAACTTCAACTCTCTGCTATTCCAGATTCTGCAGAAACCACTACTTATAAATGCTTTTGTATTGTGTTGTAATAAGAGTAGAATAACTGTACCCTGTAGGGATTAAAAAATGCTGCACACAGATAGTTAGGCAGGTATTTCTGTAATCTGCATCATCTCCTGTTTGGCTGCAGGTAGTAAATTGTTTAAAAATGCATCACTAGTGCCTTCACAATGTATTTGCGCAGCATTTTCACTGAAATAATGAGAGCGAGTGTTAGAAGCCTGAAATCATCCCAACAGCCACCAGCTATCAAACGCGCAGTACTGGGTGCAGCTCTGTTTATCTTCTTGTTCTAAGTGTTTCACCCAAGGCAGCTGTTTGCACCCATAGTAGATAAATGCAAAAGGCTTTAAAACAAATTCTGCTCCTATTACAACAGTCTTACTTTACACTGTAAACAGAAAAAGCAACTTTTATTTTTATATATTTGTTCTTTGAAAAGGAAAATTTGTTTCATCAAAGCCACATATGCTGCAGTATGTAACTTTTATAAAAATATAATTTTTACATATTTGTTGAAACTATCAAGAAGTCGTGACAGTATGATATGAGACAAATATAATCTGTGCATAAACCGAGCTCTTCTGCCTTTTCCCAGTGCTATCCAGAGCCAGAAGGAGGGTCTTAGTGTTGTCAATCACCCTCGGTGTGGCGCTGCTTATCGCTCTTCCAAAGAACATTGGAGGGAAGCTAGTACATCCTGTCATGAATGCTAAAGATAGTTAGCATAGGCACTGATGACAACAGATAAACAGTTTTTCTGTAATGGGGAGTTGTTTCTCTGCTATTAATACATTTAGCAGCAAGTACATGAGGATGATTGGCAGCTCAAAGACCCCCCCCCCTCCTGGCCCATTTATTTGCTGCAGTTTTATGCTATCAGTTGTGATTGTGGAAGGAAGATGGAGTACCTGGAGAGAACCCATGAATGCACAGGGAGAACATGCAAGCTCCGTGCTGGAAGACCTGCATGGAGTGGAAGTAGATGTCTTCCAACTATCAGTGTAATGCACAGTATATGTATACATATTGCATGTCTATTTTCATAAACAGTGAAAATACTGATCTCTAAATCTCCTTCAGAGTAAGTAAGCAGTAGCAGAAAGCAATAGCAGAGTGTTTTGGAAAGGCTGGTTTGATTACAATGAGGCCTGGAGTGTTCAACATTCACTGAGTTTATTAATCTGTTTGCTGTAATGACATAATGTCAAACCTGGGATGAAAAATAAAATCTTTTTTAACTAAAATCCCATAAAGAGAAAGGCCTTTGAAAATCACCTGTATGGTAAAGAGAATTGGATATGACACTTGTCTCTGCACAAATACAAATTTAAAAAGGGAATTTTGAGCTGTATAATTTGTGTGTTTTATCAGAGAGGAGAGAATGGATGTTATCAGTCGTTGGTGGAGTTTCCTCTCGGACAGGAAGTGGACTTCCTTCGCTTCCTGCTCTCTCTTCATGCCCAAAGTGTTTGTGTGTGTGTTTGAGAGGTCTCAGCAGAGTAGACAATCAGTGTAGAAGCAGAAAAGGGCATATATGACACGCAATAAATGAACTCAGACTTATAGGAACAAAGAGGCAGAAAACGGTAGAACAACTGAGAGACAGGAGCCACAACATCTGAGTGGAAACTGTGAGAAGGATCCCAACTTTCTGACCCAGAACAGAGCCGCCACGATGGACTACGAACCAAAGAAACCGAAGAAGGTACTTATTTTATTTCCATTTTTTTATGTTATTAATATCTTGAGGCTACTCTATCCAAATGGAAAATGTTTTGATGTTGGAAACGTGTTGATTTTGCTTAAAATTGCCCAAAATAACAGAAAGTAATTTGAAAGCAACAGAAACAACAGAGTTTGACTTATCAGGATTGACTTCTTGGATTGATTCATGTCTCTTTTATATTAGCAGCCATGTTTTTAGTAGTATTCTCTATGAACTAATATCTGCCAGTATGAACTCTCTTTTTATTTTTGTTACAAAATTATGGTGTGCAGAGTTTTTGACATGCACAGAATAGATTGGTTACATTTTGTCTCTTTGTCATCAAAACACTTTTTAAAAGACATTTTATAGTAATGATAAAAATGTTTCCACTGCAGTCATATTCATTCTGATGAGGCTCAGATTTAAAGCACCTTCTGAAAATAATCTTTATCTGTCATTAAAGGCTACATTTCTATAATAAAGCATGTTTTTTTTAACTGATCTGATGTAATACTCTGTTTTTAAATGTCAAGTTTTCATTGCCTGTAAGTGGAAAATCATCATAATTAACAGAAGTCAAGGCTGTAAAACACCAGTCTGTAATTAATCTATAAAACATGTTTCACTTTATGACAAAGTACCTGAAATAAACAAATTTTTCAATAATATTCTAATTAATTTAATTGGTCTGTATGTAAATGTAAACATTTGAGTCTTTAGTATTCCCTGGATACGATGGTAAATATTCTTATTTAATTCAGTTCAGATCGTTGATATAGTCAAATCACATCAGGTGTAATTTATATCCTGGTACAGTTCCATTTGGACCCAATTTAATTCAAATCATAAAGTCAGATTAAAAACCCAGTACATTACAATGACACTTTTATTGTTCAATGATATAATCAAGAATATGGTGACAGTTGACAGAAAATTGCATCATATTTAATGCCAGAACATCAGAGGATTTGTCTGTTTTTCTTCCCAGACTTTCGTTTCACCCATTAAGCGTCTGGTCTGGTCCAGATCTGGCCGCAGGGCCGTAGACCGCGGCAGCGTTTACCGCCGGCCGCTCCACACCGTCCCCCTCTACCCACCGGATTACCTCATCCACCCCGAGCGGCTCATCTTTGATTACGTGGAAAAGGAAGTGAAGGTAAGAAACGATGAAGAACAGAACTGAAACGGTAAAAAGAGAAGCTTTAAACTGCTTAATGTTTGACCTCTTCTCTTAGTTCCTGGGTCACCTGACTTGGGTGTCAGTTTCATTAAATCCATCAAGCAGGGATGAACTTCTGCAGCTGCTGGACACAGCCAGGGTTGGTAGTTTTTACTGATCTATAACTCATTAACCTAAATGTTTTTTTATTATTAACTTAAGCTTTAGTCGCCAGTTAATGATCAACTGCAGAAACTCCTACAGCTTTCCAGCAGTGATATGAGAATAAAGCAGCTCTGCTCTTGTCTTCCAAACTTATTCCATAGTTTGGAAGATGCTTTACTACAGATAAAGGTTAGATTGCACTGGGATGTTTTGGGGTTTTTTCCACAATACTTTGAATTTCAGTCTCTCTATATATAGAGAATATTTCTACACCTCCACCATCAGTTTCAGCCTTGCTGTGGAGGAGAAAACAATATTTAAATCAGACACAGGAAGGGTTGCAGGTTACATATGCTGATGTAATTAAGTGTATTCATTTCTGAATGGTAAAGTGATTTGTGTGGATAGAGAAATAATGCACAAAGTTCAGAATTTGTTCTTCACTCTGAACTGATTGACCTTGATTTAGTTTTGCTTCCAATAAAGAAATATTAGATTGTAAACCTTATCTGCTTCTGCAGCAGCATATTTTCCAGTTTTCATCATCGATAAATGAATGTCGCATTTAAAATTCACAACTTTGCTGTATTGATTTCCCAGCTTGATGGCCTTTCAACTTCCTTGAAGAAATACTGTAGGAATGTGGACCGTGGACGCTGACGTAGCATTCTTTAGCATTGAGTTGCTTTCTGACCAAAACTCTGCAAAGACCCTCAACCTTCTGGCTGATTTCTCACATAATGTCGATAATAGAGCCTAACTTTTGACTCTGTGTTCGTCATTAGCAGCTGAAGGTGCTGCCACTGAAGACGAGCGTCGATCAGGACTGCATACTGAGCCTGTCTGCTCGCTGTCTGCTGCTGACATGGAGAAACAACGAGAAGCTGCTGATGAGGATTCCCACACATGAAATCGCTGCTGCCTCCTACCTGCGAGACGACGCACTGCACCTGCTGGTTCTCAAAACAGGTGAGAGGAGAGCCCCCCACCCCATGGCCCCCCTCCAAACCATCAGAGCCCTTCAATAAATACTTAGATTTTAACACGGACTGATTGTCAAATATTAGAGAGCACTGTATGACAGCGTATTAGGGTTATACAAAAAAAGAAGTACATTTCCCATAAAAAAACTTTGAGACTAATCACAGAAAGTTTAAAAACTTGGAAATTTAGAAGCCTGAAAAGTCAAAAATTTGCGAGAAGAAAACTCAGAAATTTTCTAGAAAAAACTTGGACATTTCTGATACAAAAGTTGAAAAATGCAAAAATGTGAAAATTTCTGCAAGAAGTTTTTTTTTTTTTTCTATCTACAATTGCTCTGATATTACTGTCGTGATAATGTAACAAAGAGATGGATTTTGTTTCAAAATCCTGCAGGTCTAAATGTGGATTCTGTGGTTGCTGACGATGACAGCCTGGACAGGAGGAAAACACAAGGCGTCGACGGGCGACGACAAACCATGAGCTGCAACGCTGAGTCGCGACCAGCAGGGGGCACGATGGAGCGCAGACACACCATCTGTGGAGTTGACTGGAGGCCATCGCTCTCCAGAAGTAACCATGACAAAAACCAAAATGTGGAGAGAGGAGGTGGCGAGAAGGCGGGGGGAGGAAGCTTAGAGAGAAGGAGAGTCGGCGGCAGCTGGGAGAGGAGGCAGCAAACCAGTAAAACCGGTGGGAGCTGGGAGAACCGCAGAGCGAGACCAATGAGTGGGAACTGGGGGGTGGGAGGTGGAGGAGGGAGCTGGGAGAGGAGACATGGAGGGGGTGGAGGAGCGGGGAGCTGGGAGAGGAGGCATGGAGGCGGTGGAGGGAGCTTGGAGCGGCGGCAGGCCTGCACTGGAAGCTGGGAAAGAGGGAAAAGCTACGGCAGCTGGGAGAGACGGAACTACAACCCGCTGGAACCCACACCCTGTCCTGATGCCTACTGCAACCTGGTCATCCTGGCGATGGAGAACAGGGTGGGGGTCTTCCCTGGAAGGCAGAGCAACCTAGATGATGCTAATTAGTCCACATAAACACAAATTTATGTGTAAACTAATCATCTGAACCTTGGTGTTTATGTGCAGGACGCTGCAGAGGAGTATTGCTCCCTCATTTGCCAGATGTTCCAGATCATTTACGGCCATCAGACCATTGAATGTGTTGACAGGGCCGGATTTCACCACACCATGCCAGATCAATACTGGCTCCAAAGGAGTGAGTGTCGCAAAGTTAAAAGAAATAAAGGCTTGAAATATTTCACTCTATGTGTAATAAATCTACATGTAAGTTATGCATTTCACTTTCTGAAATGAGTGACAGAAATCACATTTGAGATGTACTGCTTACGTAAGACATTTGGGAAGGCCCTCACTTAGGGTTCATTCACACCATTCCTGTTTAATCGGCTTTAACTGAAATCCAGTTCATTTTCCTAGAAATCTGGTTCGTTTGTGGAGGTGTGAATGTGTAATCGATGTGATGTGGACCAAAAGAATGAACTCTGGTCTGCCTACAAACCTCGGTTTCTATTTGACTGAAGTAAACTCAGGTTTGCATGCCAAGCAGATCAGAGACTGCTTGAGTTGATAGAAGGCTGACTTTGTAATTGTCTTTCTGTGTCTCTGACGGTTCAGATCAACAAAAAGCAGAACCTTGTAAATAACCCAATAAAATAAAGTAATCCTAAAATGATTTTAACAGACTTCAAAGTAATGCAGTAAAGAATAAAGAATAAAACCTGAAACATTAAGACGTTACTATATCTCTGTACAGGTGACAGCTGCCTGACTGACATGTCCTACAGTTATGATCTAGAGTTTAGCTGCTGCAGCTCTTTGTAAGTAACATGGCTGTAGAACAATAACTACTACTGCTTTTTGTATGTTTATATGCAATCCTCTAAGAAGCCAGTGTCCTTCTGTCTCTGTAAGCGATGGCTCCCAGGAGGCTTTTGAGCTCTACTACAGTGAGACGTACAGCGAGAGCTCGTCTATCTCGCTGCAGGACTCCCATCGCAGCCTGGCATCAACCAGTGATGGAGCAGACAGCAACCCCGCCCTGCTGCTGATGCAGGAGTACATGATTACAGTGAGTGTGGACAACAATCTTCACAAGCAGAACATGAAGCTAGGCGGATCTGGTTTGGCTCCAATAGGTTTTGAAAGAATTAAAAACGGGCACCATGGAAGGAAACTGAATCCCCAGCATATAAAGTAAATAAACCCCTGTGTGTGTGTGTGTGTGTGTGTGTGTGTGTGTGTGTGTGTGTGTGTGTGTGTGTTTATGTGCAGCTGAGGAACAAGCTGAATCCTCTGGAGCTGCACCAGTTTGCAGTCCTGCTGAGAGAATACAGGCTGGGTTCAAACATCGACCACTTCTGCTCCGAACTTCTGCAGCTGTACGGAGACAAGCGCAAATTCCTGCTGCTGGGTGAGAGACCGAGACGGAGTTATTCTTTTCTTTTATTTGGATCCCCATCGGTTGCAGTTCTCTGCATCTACTCTTCCTGAGGTGCCCAGATTCAACATGAACAACTAAAAATACTGAACATGCATAGATTACATAACACAGGCAGAATAAAAGTAACTGCAAAAATAAACAAATAAAAATACATGCATATTACATACATTCAACAAATAAGTAACTACAAAATAAACAAATACAAAATAGAGGCCATAAATTAAAGCAAATGAATTATACTATAACAAAAAATATTCTACTAAAGGACATTTACTTCAATAAATGTCATTTACTTCAATATGTCTCCTATATGCAACGCATATATAAGAAAACACACACAGTCAACATAACACAAGAAGAACCTAAGAAGAATCATTCAGTATAGTTGTTTATTTCCTTAAAGTTCTTAAAAATTCATTCTTCTGATGTGTCTCCAATATATTTTTCGTTAAGGTGGACATACCTCTAAATAAAGCCGACGTCTTCATAATTCAATATGAATCATGCTGACATCTGTGGTAAAAACAGCTACAGGTGAATTAAGTCCTGAAACCTCAAATTTAATATATAAAACCAGGTGCAGTTTCACAGAAGGATTTATACAAAGCAAAATATGTAAATATTTCAGCTAAGATGCTTTTAAAAAGTACACAAAGGCAAGCAGAGAGAAGAAGGATTACAATGTAGATTATTTTCTTCCACATTCTGTTATTCAAGAATGAATTGTTGGACTAAGACTGAACATTTTAATGTCTTAATGATGGAAATACAACATTATTTTGGGAAAGACTGTTTTCAGAAACGTTTAATTTCCTGTGAAATGTTCTTGTCTTGGAATCCTGGTTTGTTTCATTTGGGCCCATTAACATGCTCATCCTTTGTTTTTTCAGGCATGAGGCCGTTTATTCCAGACAAAGACGTCGGCGTGTTTGAGGAGTTCCTGGAAAGCATCGGGATCCGAGAGGGCGGGATTTTAACCGACAGCTTTGGACGAATTAAGCGCAGCATGAGCAACACGTCGGCCACAGCCATGAGAGGGTACGTGGAAATGGACGTGAAAAGTTTATTTTCAACAATTCAGTTTATGATTGATTCATCACACAAAAAGTGGTCTATTTTAAGAGCTTATTTCTGTTGAGTTTGATGGTTATAACAAATGAAAACACAAACTGTGGTCTCCCTATAACAAAAATTATATTATATGATGACACCAAAAAACATTTTTAACACCAAAACTGACCTAAACTATCTTAGAGAAGACTGCTGACTTGACAGTTAGTCAGAATTTTAAGCTTCGACAAAACATTGCTAAAACAGAGCTGTATTCAAACTTATTTTAACAAAAAAAAAAGTGTGATATTTGACTTAATTTCCACTGTGACCTTTAAGAACACATTTTAAATATAAATATATAAAACTGGAGAAAATGTGGGGCTTTTTTGGTAAATGTGTACTTAAGGAACAGTGAGAATCGAGGCCTTGAAAAGATTGTGAATCAAATGCCATTAGAGTTCAGTGTGGATTCACCAGGCGTGGACTGAAATCCCAGGCTAAATATGGAACAGACGGTACAGTACATGCACAGATTTTTTTCATAGGCTGACGTCTCACTAAGGAGATGTGTGTTTGGTTGATTATTTCTTTGTTTGGTTCTTGAAAAGCATGTTTATTTCCTTTTAAATTGTGCCAGATTTTTATGTTTTGAACAGAGTAGTTGGGTATGTGAAAAACTTCAGTTTTCTCTGCCAAACATAGATTTCCTTCATTTTATCTATGTTTTAATTATTTTAATGTTACAAGTGAAATAGATAAACATTTTGATGATATTCTTCTTTACTGGATGCACCTGTAGTTTACTTTGGTTTTATTAGTTTATATCCTGCATTTTGTTTGATTTATTTCTTCTACCTATACAAAAACCTGTCAGTAAGATAACAGCCGTTCTTCTGTCAGTAGGTACGACAACGGCTCTCTACCAACAGGCTCTCAGGAATTTAACCGACGGATCACTGACATCACCCAGGACATCCAGGCGCTGGGCTTCCAGGACACGCACGGAGACATTGAGGAGGAAGACTACTACCTCTGATGAAGGCAGAGAAGAAAAGACTTAGAGAGATTTCCCAACAGTTCTGTGTTTTCATTCACAGTAAAAAGGAACCAAAGTCAAATTGTGTTTGTGCACAAACTTGGTGAATAAAGCTGATTTTGATTCTAAGTTAAAATAATTCTGTTTTTAGATCCGAAGGGAATATGTAAATTATTTTGAACTAAAAGTTATTCATGATAAACAAGTAATCGTTTTGAGATGTGCAAAAAAAAAAAACCTAAATAAATTCAGGAAGAACTATAGTAAAAACAAGACAAAATACACTACAGTTTTTGATAGAAATAGTAAATATATTCCATATTCTTCTTAGCTTTTTAATTCCCTTCATCTACCTGATTCCTAATGAAGATCTGACTTAATAAAAACTGGATCTTATCATTTTGTTTCATTCAACAATCTGTGTTAAAAGGAACAGAAATTATCAGAAAGTTCTCTTGGCAGCAAAATTGTGAAAATTTTGATGTCTGCCTTTTGCAATCTAAAATCTGTGTATAAACAAATTTCTGTATTTAAGTTGTTGAATGTTTAATACAAAAGAGTTAGATGCAGTTTAAAACCCTTTTAGGCCTGACTCTCAAATGTCCGCCTGGCATTTTTTACTTGTTTTTCACTAGAAAGTAGGAAGAAAATGTCCTATGGCCAAGTGCTTTGGCACATTTTTCCAGAATATTTAGAACTTCAATACCTGGCATTATTTTTACATTATACTTGATACTAAACCACTATTAAGACACTACAAATTGAACATATTTGTCATTTCTTCAATGTTTAGTTTTAGTGAGTTTTGTCTGGCTTTACTCTAAAGATTTTGTTAAAGAAATTCAGTGTTTTAGAATTTTTACATTTTACTGGAAATTTGTTCCAGATTAACATAAAAACAAAAGTACCCCTCTATGTTTGGCGGCAGAGGAGACCAAACAATTTGTCCAACGAAGTCAATAAGCTACAGATTCTCACTAACTATCTTTACAAACGAAATCTAAAGTGCTGGGATGAGAAAAAATGAGGAAAAACTAGTTTCTCCCATAGAAAAATCTTGAGCATAAACTGGGTCGCGCTCTTTAGCGTTTGAAAGGCAGGGTTTAATCACATTGGTTGGATCATGGGTTGGATGCCATGTGACACCCGTTCTTATTGGTTAAAATTAAATCAGATAATGTGACGACACAAGATGAACTCGCTCAAAACCAGGAAGTCCGCCTGTTCTAAAATAAGTTTAAACTTTTGTCTGTGTTTTTTCACTTACGGGGTTCAACAGTCGTTGTAATGCATCACTTTTATAAGAAGGCACAGTATAGTTTCGTATTATCGATATTGGCTAATCGCTGGCACCGAGGACCAGCGCCCGAACGTACTATCTTACGTCAACGTCCGCGCCATATTGTGAGGGGCATTTTTAAATACGCAGAAAATAGCACAAGGCTGTCCTGTGTTATTGAGTAAAGCTGTTAGTTTGTTGTTGTGACACTGTACATTGATAAGACTACAATTACCTACATAACATTTATAACTAACACGTCTTTAATAAAATGTCATTGTCTTTTGAAAACTGATAAACCTTTATGATGTTAATGATTTGCCAACATCCAATAAAACGAAGCCGTGATATACTTTAAAAAAATATTAATTAAAATGATGATAGAAGCCTGTGTGTGAATTAATACAGACACAATTCAGGACAGGCGCTGGTTTTTCGAGAGACATCGTGGTGTGTCGTAACATTATCTGCAAATTTAATTTGATCTTAACCAATAGGAATACGTGTCATGTGACATCCAACCAATAAGATTAAGCCCTGCCTTGATAAGCCGGTATATAGGCACCGCCTGTCTTCCTTCTTTTTATCAGTTTCCTCTCTTGCAACAGACTCTTAACAGTCTCTCCGTGGGAGAAAACTACTGTTTGTTCTTTTTCATCATCCCAACACTTCAGCTTTTGTGGAAACATGGTGAGTAAGAAACTATAAATGCATCAGTCCGATTTTTTTCTTAAAAATAGTGGTCGTTTTTTGAGTCGTCTCAGTTGAGCTTAAACAATGGTTAAATCAGACATCGGCATTTACATTTTTTTTATGCCTTTGAACATAAGCTTTCTGAAGGCAGGATATTTTTTTTAAAAAAAGAGTGCCCAGGCCTCCCTCAGCCGAAATGTAAGTTGAGTCATGGGCGTGTTTCCGGCTGTTCTTTGGCCTTTTTTCAGAGTCGCAGAGCATGACGCATTCCTCTGTTTCAGCGCCTTTTTGAAGAGGCCTCCTGGGCCTCTGAAACCACAGTCCTGCCTTTTGTGACAAAAGCTTAATGCTCTCGGCTTCACTGCTTTTTCATGGTTGAACTGGCAGATTGTGTTGCCAAATTTTCATATTGACTCCCGTTGCAGCTGTGCTGCTCTCTTCCACCACCCAGCTCTAATGTGGAAAGAAAAAAAGAAATGTATCACTTAGGGGTGTTTCTTTTCTTTGACTAATGCCCCAAGTGATTATAGTCATCCGGTTTTTAGTTCCTCATAAAAGCGCTTGTGTTGAATTTTTTCTCTTCTTTTTTTTTTTTTCCTGATAAGCGAGGTACAGCTGCACACCATGTGACTTATGACCTTGAAGCTATTGACTATAATAGGACAAGACATGTGGCTTTCAGCATTCTTTAGAAATGAAACTTTTTACAAGAATTAAAATGTTTTTTTTTCCTCACAGCGTGAATGTATCTCGGTGCACGTCGGTCAGGCCGGTGTTCAGATCGGCAATGCCTGCTGGGAGCTCTACTGCCTGGAGCATGGCATCCAGCCAGACGGACAGATGCCCAGTGACAAGACCATTGGAGGAGGAGATGACTCCTTCAACACCTTCTTCAGTGAGACCGGAGCAGGGAAGCATGTCCCCAGAGCCGTTTTTGTTGACCTGGAGCCCTCTGTTATTGGTAAGCTTGTCTATTTATGATTAATTTTATGATGATTTTATAATGCTGATGATGCTGTAAATTTGTCTCTTCCAGATGAGGTTCGCTCTGGGACTTACCGCCAGCTGTTCCACCCTGAACAGCTGATCACTGGGAAGGAAGATGCTGCCAACAACTACGCCAGAGGACACTACACCATTGGCAAAGAGATCATCGACCTGGTTCTGGACAGGATCCGTAAACTGGTGGGTGAATTCAGACGGGGAGATTTTAAATTTGTTTGCAAAATGTTTAATTTGGAAGAGAACATTTACATAGGAGTTTTAATCGTGTTGTAAGAACAGTGAAATACTCTGGTAACATGCAACATTCCATGTTTTCTTTATTTATATCCTCAGTCTGACCAGTGCACAGGCCTGCAGGGCTTCCTGGTCTTCCACAGCTTCGGTGGAGGAACCGGTTCTGGTTTCACCTCCCTGCTGATGGAGCGTCTCTCCGTCGACTATGGAAAGAAGTCCAAGCTGGAGTTTTCTGTTTATCCAGCTCCCCAGGTGTCCACTGCTGTTGTGGAGCCCTACAACTCCATCCTGACCACCCACACCACCCTGGAGCACTCCGACTGTGCCTTCATGGTGGACAATGAGGCCATCTACGATATCTGCCGCAGGAACCTCGACATCGAACGCCCCACCTACACTAACCTGAACAGGCTGATCAGCCAGATTGTGTCCTCCATCACTGCATCTCTCCGTTTTGATGGTGCCCTGAATGTTGATCTGACTGAGTTCCAGACCAACTTGGTGCCATACCCTCGTATCCACTTCCCTCTGGCCACCTACGCCCCAGTGATCTCTGCAGAGAAGGCTTACCATGAGCAGCTCACGGTAGCTGAGATCACAAATTCCTGCTTTGAGCCAGCCAATCAGTTGGTGAAATGTGACCCTCGCCACGGAAAGTACATGGCCTGCTGCCTCTTGTACCGTGGCGATGTTGTTCCCAAAGATGTGAATGCTGCCATTGCCACCATCAAAACCAAACGGTCCATCCAGTTTGTGGACTGGTGTCCCACTGGTTTCAAGGTTGGCATCAACTACCAGCCACCAACTGTGGTTCCTGGTGGTGACCTCGCCAAGGTCCAGAGGGCTGTGTGCATGCTGAGCAACACCACTGCCATTGCAGAGGCCTGGGCTCGGCTGGATCACAAGTTTGACCTGATGTACGCCAAGCGTGCATTCGTCCACTGGTATGTGGGTGAGGGAATGGAGGAGGGAGAGTTCTCCGAGGCCAGGGAGGACATGGCAGCTCTGGAGAAGGATTACGAGGAGGTTGGTGCCGATAGCTTGGGAGATGAGGATGAAGGAGAAGAATATTAAACACAGCATCGTCTTGTCTGTCTACACTTCTGAATGTTCAAAATAAAGATGTCTTGCTGCAGTAATTGTCACGTTGTTGTTTTTTTTTTTTTTATATATATCCATTATGGTGGGCTGAAGTAACGATTTCTGTAAATCTGCTCTTTAAGAATGGAAAACCATGACTGAATTTGACCACTTGGGGGCAGTAATTCTCAGCAACTGTACAAACAAGTTTGTGTACGTCTCATCCCTGTTAACCAAATCGTTCTGAGTAAGGCAAAATATAGTGGGGAATTTAAACATGTTGCTGATTGAGATTAAGACCCTCACACTCTTAATTGCTTAAAAGGATCCAGGACTCTTTGAGATGCTAACAGTAGCTGGACTGACATTACCATGGTGTCTGTAACAAAGTCTGGTGTTGCCACTGTATTCATGTCTATGGTTACCACCACATCGGACTCTAAACGGCACAAAAACAAGCAGGGCTAAGGAGCTACATCACTGGTAATGTGAAACCACTAGGAGGAGGTTTGGACCCTAAACACCTGTTGAAGTACAAAAAGCCATCATCATTTTGGCTGGAGGAGCCAGGCAGTTTGACTTTACCCAGAATGCATTGCAGTGTGAACAACATGGTGACATTCCTGACATGTATGCAATGCATTTGTAGCATGTATATTAAAATTCATAAAAACTAAATAACCTATAGTATTACTGCATTGTTGCACCTAAAATAAATTCCCAAATAAGGTCTATTATAACTAATGGTGGATCCCTTTAAATCATTAGTCCTACCCACTCATCATACTGAGGATGAAGAATGGAGTGAAGTAAGTGCAGCACTGAATCTGATCTGAGGTTCATAAAAGTTTCATCAAAACCTTCAACTTGTATCTTGGACCCAATGCCAACCAAATTAAAGTGTTGCCTTTGACTACTGACCCCATTTGAGATATTAATCCGGTCCAAGGACATGGTAACTGTAATTAAACCTTCAACAATTATTGTTTCAAAGTAACTTAAATTACAGGCATAATCTTCCTTTCTCACTTAAGCTATGAGAAAATAGTTGCTAATCAAGTGTGTGAGCATCTAAGCCGTATTGGCATATTTGAAGAGTTTCAGAGCTCAACATGGCACTGAAAAAAAAGGTTACAAATATTCTCTTGGCCTCAGGAAATGGATTTTGGGAGTGTTCTGGTCATATCCCATATTCTGAGTCATACCAACAAAAGAAATATAGGATGGTTAATTGTAATTTCAGAGACTTCTTGGTTGAATTTTACATTTTAATCCTGTAGGAACTATTGATAGTTACTCTGTGTAGCCAAAGGACGGCAGCATGCTGCAAAACATAAAAGCAGAGAATTGGGCGATTTCTGATAATACCATTTAGATAACTGACATGTCTGCAATGCACCGGACACAATGCATTCGTAGCATATTGGAAATAGGTTTTTAGAATGAATACAAGACAAATAACTTTAAATCACAGAGATTTTATTCAGAACAAAGCCAAATTTGATCATTTCAGGAGTTTTATTCAAATGGCAAACATGATACTTTGATGGACGAACATCTCTGTTTGGAATGCATTCAAGAACACAGTGCATGTAATCACTTTCTGCTTTCCTGACTTCTCTGTGGTTCTTTTAATACTCTTCTCCTTCCTCCTCTCCCTCACCCTCAATGGAATCGACTCCAACCTCCTCGTAATCCTTCTCCAGAGCTGCCATGTCCTCCCTGGCCTCGGAGAACTCTCCCTCCTCCATTCCCTCACCCACATACCAGTGGACGAATGCACGCTTGGCGTACATCAGGTCAAACTTGTGATCCAGCCGAGCCCAGGCCTCTGCAATGGCAGTGGTGTTGCTCAGCATGCACACAGCCCTCTGGACCTTGGCGAGGTCACCACCAGGAACCACAGTTGGTGGCTGGTAGTTGATGCCAACCTTGAAACCAGTGGGACACCAGTCCACAAACTGGATGGACCGTTTGGTTTTGATGGTGGCAATGGCAGCGTTGACGTCTTTGGGCACCACATCGCCACGGAAAAGCAGGCAGCAGGCCATGTACTTTCCGTGGCGAGGGTCACATTTCACCATCTGATTGGCTGGCTCAAAGCAGGCGTTTGTGATCTCAGCCACTGAGAGCTGCTCATGGTAAGCCTTCTCTGCAGAGATCACTGGGGCGTAGGTGGCCAGAGGGAAGTGGATACGAGGGTATGGCACCAAGTTGGTCTGGAACTCAGTCAGATCAACATTCAGGGCACCATCAAAACGGAGAGACGCAGTGATGGAGGACACGATCTGACCGATCAATCTGTTCAGGTTAGTGTAGGTGGGGCGTTCGATGTCGAGGTTCCTGCGGCAGATATCGTAGATGGCCTCATTGTCCACCATGAAGGCACAGTCGGAGTGCTCCAGGGTGGTGTGGGTGGTCAGGATGGAGTTGTAGGGCTCCACAACAGCAGTGGACACCTGGGGAGCTGGGTAGATGGAGAACTCCAGCTTGGACTTCTTTCCATAGTCGACGGAGAGACGCTCCATCAGCAGGGAGGTGAAACCAGAACCGGTTCCTCCACCGAAGCTGTGGAAGACCAGGAAGCCCTGCAGGCCTGTACACTGGTCAGCCTGAGGATATAAATAAAGAAAACATGGAATGTTGCATGTTACCAGATTATATTCCGCTGTTCTTGCAATAAGGTGATTAAAACTCTACTTTTAATATAAAATGTTCCACCATGTAGATGTTCTCTTGCAAAATAAACATTTTGAAAACAAATTGAAGAGCTCTGTGTCTGAATTCACCCACCAGTTTACGGATCCTGTCCAGAACGAGGTCGATGATCTCTTTGCCAATGGTGTAGTGTCCTCTGGCGTAGTTGTTGGCAGCATCTTCCTTCCCAGTGATCAGCTGTTCAGGGTGGAACAGCTGGCGGTAAGTCCCAGTGCGAACCTCATCTGAGCACAAAATTAAATAACAAATTAGTTTAGGTTTACAGATTTTTCACAATAAATACCAAGTTTATTTGTTATCCCAGAAGTGATCTTGCTTACCGATGACAGTGGGCTCCAGGTCTACGAAAACGGCTCTAGGGACATGCTTCCCTGCTCCGGTCTCACTGAAGAAGGTGTTGAAGGAGTCATCTCCTCCTCCAATGGTCTTGTCACTGGGCATCTGTCCGTCTGGCTGGATGCCATGCTCCAGGCAGTAGAGCTCCCAGCAGGCATTGCCGATCTGTACACCGGCCTGACCGACGTGGATGGAGATGCACTCACGCTGTGAGAAAGAAAAAAAGAAAAAACATTAGGAGAATTTTAACAGTTTACAAAAACTATTTCATACTTATGAAGGAAAAAGAAACTTTTATTAACACCTGTGAGTGAAAGAAAAACAACTTATGTGATAAATATAACCATCAAGAAATTTGATTTTTCAGCTTTGGACCTGAGGTTCATGGGTAAAATGTCCTGGTAAATTAACTGAATAAGATTTCCATTTGGGTTTGCTAATCTCGCGGTATTTTGTTACTCTTTGTTTTGTTTTTTCCTTGAGCATTGCAGTTGTGTTTGGAACTGCGTTGCTACGCAACAAACGCGTCACTTAGGCAACCGGTAATGTTTGTTTGAGCCCTTAAATTTACGTGAAAACTCTTAAATCTGATCGACTAGCGGTAACCTCGATATCTTTTATGACCGTATAGCATTGCCGCTTATATCACCATTAAAAACCGCGGAGCTACACAGACTCTGTTCATCCTTGCTGATAGACATTAGGAACGAATCAGGAGTGTCCATTACTCGTCTGCATTTTTAATGACCGACGCCATGCTGACTGTGCATTTAATCCATTTTCAGTCCGGATAAGGTTTCAGTGGGAGTGGGTCGTGTTCACTCTGGCTGCCACTAAATTACAGTCACAGCCTCCAGCTGTCACCTTGTGATGCTGACCGGGGTTTCAGTCATGCCAAGGAGGCTGGGATAATAAAGCTTTCGTTATTCCCACTGTCCACCAAGGAGGGTGGGGTGAAGAGACTCTTTTGTCCAGACTGCCCGCCACGTCCCCATCCGAACCTCGCCAGGACCCCTCCCTGCATCGAACATGACATTTTGACCTACGCTTTGTAGCATAAATAAAGCGTTTGAGTCTGAAAGAAAGTTACAGTTAAATCCCTCAAAACTTCATTCATTATTGTAAATACACTTATTTTTACTGTTTAAATCAAATTATCTCCCTATACACCATCACTTAGACCTCAGTTATATCCTCTTTACAAAGCTGGTAAAAGGTTCTTACCATGTTGTTTCGCTGAAGTTGTGAAAGAGGATGGAAGAGTCTCCTCGGAAAAGGAGTCTTACAATTCGACAGTTATGGGGTCGATGTAAGAGATAATAGCGAACATGATGATGCCGGAGCTATATATGCGAGTAAAGCCCCGGCGCCGGCAGCTTCTCCACTCCTATTGGTCCATTCCCTGTCACTTTGAGGTTCGCAATGATTTCGCGGATTCCTATTGGACCATTACGAAGCCAAGGAGAGTCTCCGCCCATCAGCCCCACCCAGCTGGTCGCCTGCCCTCCTGGTATTGTACTGAAAGCATCACGGCGTTTCTGCTTGAGTGGAAAATCCTGCGTAATTTTTTGAAATAATGTTAAAAAAAATAAAAAATAAAAATAAAAAACTAGGTCAGCCTGACAAGAACTGTAGTAAAACAGTTTTTGTATCGATTTTATATAAAAAAAATAAATTCAAACACACTTGAGGACAAAAAAATTTAAGAGGAAAAAGAAGCAAACTTGTAGCACCAATAATATATTTTATTATAGCAGGATTAAGACATGATAAATGACATTGGTTTCAAAATTTCTTTAAAAACAAATGACTGTTGATTTTTTATATGTTTCATTAAATATGACAAAAAAAAAAAAGAATCAGACAGCAAACTGTGAGACAACATGTGCAGTACCCTACATTGATTTCTTTTCCAACCTCCAGAGTGGACGCCCATGCTACAGGATGCAGCATCATCCAGAGGATGCATCATTATATGGCTAACAGATCTTTTGTTAGCTGAAAAACACAGCATCAAAAACCCAAACACAGCATCAAAAACCTAAACATCTTTTTAAAAATGGTGGTGAGTTGCCCCAGAGCAAGGATTTAGATAATGCTAGATCCAGGTCTGTAAATATGGCCTGTAAATTGAATTCTACATGATACCTTCCTATCTCAGCTTTTCTATTCATCTTGGTTGTTTTATTTTCAGCTGGAAAAATCTTCAAAATGCATGATTAAGGCAATACTTGAGTTTTTTATGAATAACATGGTAGAGAATATTTTCACCTTCTCATTTAATTCATTATCTTGTAAATTTTGTCCAAAATTTTTGAACCTATTTCAAATATTCCAAACTTCATGATGATATTTCAGAATTTCCACAGCCTTAAAAGCATATCAAAGCATAATTAAAAACATGTCCAACATATTTTATTCAGATAATTTCGTACATCTTATGGAACTGATTCACATCATGCTGTTTAATTTACGTGTTATGCACGTAAATTAACGTGACGGATGTGGTCTGTATCTTATTTTATTTGCTGTTGTTTGGCCAGATTTTACAGTCTTCTTTCATTAAAAAGAGGTCAAACTGCCCTGTCACACATGAGGGATGTAGGCCACAGAGAGCTGCGGATGCCCAACCCTTCCCCCTCCATCCCTGCTCCTAAGATTTAACGGTTCCTACAAGCTGAATAAAGGAGTTGCCTGGAAACAGCCCTGTAACCTCACACACAGAGCGCCTTTATCTGGCCAACACGTGACCCAGCTTAAACTGTAGCTCCGTTAGGAGGCTGTGCCGTGTGTAGGGGGGATGTGATCTTTCTCTCTCCCCAGATCTCCATGTCTTGTCTCTGTGAGGGAAACGCCCATCTGCTCTTCCCATGAGGATGGTGTGCTGAGACTTTAAACTGGATGAGACAAAGCAGCTATTTCTCTTGGGATTTGGTGTTATTATCTTTCCTAAACTATCACCTTTCAGAGACAATGACCACAAACGCTTTTAGACCAAAGTGCCTTTAAGTCCCTTAGTTGCTAACAACAAAATAATCTCCATGAAACAGTGGTTAGAGTCATGCTACACCTTCTTCGACTGTGGGCAATTACTGGGCTATTTATAACAACAAACATCCACTGACAACAAAGCTATAGTTGGATTTTGAAATGTGTTTTTTATTCTTCTTGTGTGCTGCGTTTTTCAGCAGCAAACAAAATGCTTTCCTTTCTATGTATTTCGGTTGATGACAAGAGGCTCAAAAACTGATGGATGCTGCAGTGACTGGTGACACTGATGCAAAACAAAGATGTCAAAGGTTATTGTCTTTATGTTTAAAATTAATTTTGCCTAATGAATGTTTTCCGTGCATATTTGCCCTTGTAAAATGAGTACAGTGGATCTCTGCCTATTTGCAAGAATTTTTCATAAAGTATATCTAAAATATTTGAAGAAAAATGCATCTTAGGAGACTGAAAGAGAACTAGGCACAATGCTTGTACCATGTACTTTCCAGTGATGTCATAATTGTTATTATCATATATGTTGTTTGTTGCTATGGTTTTACAGTTTTTGAAGAGAAACCAGAACATCCAAATCAGAATAAATATTAAAGCAAAATTATTAGAGCCCAGAGACCTTTAGTTTTTCATTGGATAAATATTTCTGTCATAAGAAAGAAAGAAAACATCAGCAGTGATTTCCTTTATGGCTCCTGGAACACAGAGAAATACATTTAAACCAGAAAAATAAAGATAAACAGAATAGAGACATGAGAACCATGAACTCTGATCAACAACAGAGAAAAAATCTATTTGGGTTTAAAGAACTTTGCAGAGGATAAATAACCAGCAAAAACTCCAGCCAGCAGCGGCTGAGTGAATCTGTTCTGGACTCTGTGGAGGAGAGTCATGGTTTCAGAGACGCTGTAGAAGGACAGAATACCTGCTGTGTGATCCAGGTACACTCCGACTCTGGAGGAAACTGGACCTGAGACGGAGGTCCAGATGTCGTTGTGACCAAATTTAGAACTGAAACAATCTAATGCCCAAGATTTGTCATTATTTCCAAATCTACATTCATTCCCACTTCCTGCTCCGATGTTCTTGTATGCGACTGATACATAAACCAATGACCCGCTCCACTCCACCTCCCAGTAACGACGTCCAGTCAGACTCTCTCTACTCAGAACCTGAACCCAGTCAGTGAATCTGTCTGGATGATTAGAATAAGACTGATGTTTATTCATCTTTATTACCTTCTTGTTCCCCTCTGATAGAACCAGCTGTGTGTTTGCTGTGTTTGGATCCAGAGTAATTTCACATGAATATCTTAAGAGTCCAGCTCTGTTCTTTGGTTCTGGTTCTGACAGTAGAACATCCACCTCAGTGACCATCAGTGAGATGTTTGTCCATGAGTCTCTCAGGACGTCCTGTAGTTTGTCTCTGAGCTCTGACACAGCTGCTTTCGCGTCCTCAAAGTGTCCCAGAGGACGGATGTTGATGCTGGATGAGTGTGTCGGCTCACTGAGTGCTGGCAGTGAGGGGTAGTTGAGGAGAAACTGGGTATGATCCTCTGTGTGTGAGAGCTGCTCCAGCTCAGCGTCTTTCCTCTTCAGCTCAGTGATCTCCTGCTCCAGCTTCTCCTGAACATCTTTGACTCGACTCACTTCAGTTTCCTGCTGGGATCTGATCTGCTGCTTCACCTCAGAGCTTCTTTTCTGGAGGAGACGGATCAGCTCAGTGAAGATCTTCTCACTGACCTCCACTGTTTTATCAGCAGAGTGATTGATGGCCTCCGCCTCCTGTGGAAGCAGCTTCACATCTTTCTCTCTGTCCTGGATTCTCTGCTGGATGTTTCCTCGTCTCTCCTCCAGCTCTCTCTGCCTCTTAGTCCTTTCTGCTGCAGCTGACACTGTTTCATGGCCTTTATGTTCATCCACAGAGCAGAGATAACAGATACACTTCTGATCAGTGCAGCAAAAGATATCGATCACCTTATTATGACGAGAGCAGATGTTCTCCTGGAGGTTCTTGGACGGCTCCACCAGCTTGTGTTTCTTAAATGTAGCTGAATCATAATGAGGCTGAAGGTGTTTCTCACAATAAGAGGCCAGACAGACTAAACAGGACTTGATGGCTTTCAGTTTTCTTCCAGTGCAGAAATCACAGGCCACATCTTCAGGTCCAGCATAGCGGTGATCAGCAGGAGCAGCTTGGAGTCCAGTCTTCTTCAGCTGCTCCACTAAAGCTGCTAGCATGGTGTTTTTCACCAGGTCAGGCCTCTGTGTGAAGGTTTTCCTGCACTGAGGACAGTGGTAGATTTTCTTCTTCTCACCTCCATCCCAGAAGTTTTTAATACAGTTCATACAGTAGCTGTGTCCACAGGGAATAGCGACCGGATCCTTCAGTAGATCCAGGCAGATGGAACAGGAGAAAGTTTCTGGGTCCAGCTGATTAAGCTCCATTTCGCTCTTCAGTCACAGTGAATGTGTTAGTTTCACTTCCTGAACACTGAAACTGATTCAAGTTCTGATCTATGACTCATGTGTCAGAGCAGAGAGCTTACAGCCAATCTGCTTTCATTTTCAGCAGACATTGGATCCACCCAGATTCAAGGCATGTTAGAGCAGGATATATCAGCCTCAGGAAATGTCTGGTTGAAGGGAGTCTGCTTGTCCTGTTTTAATTAGAGATTTAACATGAACAAAACAAAAAGCATCAATGTTAGTGCAGGTATTTTCCAAAATACAGTACAAATAATATTAATGATTAATAGAGGCTGCGACAGACTGGCGACCTGTCCAGGGTGACCCCGCCTCTCGCCCGGAACGTTAGCTAGAGAGGCACCAGCACCTCCTGACCCCACTAAGGGACAAGGGTGTAAAGAAAATGGATGGATGGATGGATGGATGGATGGATGGATGGATGGATGGATGGATGGATGGATGGATGGATGGATGGATGGATGGATGGATGGATGGATGGATTAATAGAGGAAAGGTAGAGAGCCAATCTTGTTAGAGAATGAGGACATAATGCATATTAACGCCATTAATTTTCCAATAGTCGAGTTCAGACCTGCCTTGAGGAAAGTTAAAATGTCAACTCCAGGAAATTATCATGATGTCTTAGTCAGGCAGATCCCAGAGTGAGGCACATGAGCGGCATGGATAGTTTTTTATTCGGTGTGACCTGAACCGGACCTTGGCTTCTGCCCCAAAGCGGCCAGCAGCCAGTGTTCCCAGTGGCCAGAGCTACTGGGGACTGGTTTTGATAAAAGCATATTAATGTTTTAGAATGGTTCGGTCAAAGACCAAACTTGAAAAAAATGCTTCTTTTTTTGTAATAAAGTTCTAATATTTTTCAAAGAAGAGTGAGCAGCATTGCAAAGTGGTGCAGACAAAACCAAAAAGGATAGAGACTTCTATTACATGTGCAGATGTATTTTCTTTTATTCTTATGTCAGTGAGTCACTATATCCAGGAAGTCAACAGACTTAAAATAGTTTATAACAATTTTCATTTGATATTTCTGCTTTTATTTTTTTATTTTTTTTGTTTGAACACTCATGCAGGAAGCGTTCTGCGACAGACGGAGAATGTGCTCTGTCACATTGTTGGGTATCAGGTTCTCAGTTTGCATCGATGCAATGCAGTCAGCTCCATGCCACAAAGGACCACTCCCATCCCCAGCATTCCCATCCTCCTCTCTGTTGGTGCTGAGCAGCTGCTTTGACCCTCCCTGCTTCACAGCTGCTGGGGAGAGAGGAGGAGACGGAGAGAAGGAGGAGGAGAGGGGAATGTTCTCAAACAGTCCTTTCCTTTCATCCCTGAAGTCATTTTCAGTGTAATACATCATCAGTGCCCTTGTTTTAGGACAGAAAAAGAAATCCTACATTAAGATTCAGATTTTTGACTGAAAAAAAGATTTTCCAAAACAGCATTTACAGCTGGAGATCCATAATAACCACCGCCTTGCACTTCCCAGACACTTTGCATTATTTCACATAAACTGCTTTTCAGGCAGTTTCAGTTCCTTGAAACCTGAAGAAGCTGCATGAACCCAGCCTCTGTGCTGCTGAACAGCAGAGACACGGGCAGCCACGTGATCGCCCCACTGGATGACATCATTGCAGAGGATCTGGGACAAAGAGGGAGAAGAGGCAAGAAGCTGCCATGCTGGACTGACACCATCACAGCAGGTCTCTGCAACGCCCTGCAGACGTCAGCTTGTGACTGAAGCCTCTTAACCTGCAGGAACATCTCACACTTAGGCGTCTGCGTTGAAATTTACTCTTATTTGTCTGAGATGCTGTGGGAAGATGCCACACCCAGATGGATGCTGGTGCACGGATAATAAATGAGCGCTGTCTGAACTCACCCATCACGTCAAAACTAATATAAGCACCATAACAGTATGACAGAGTGAAAATAAATAATAAAATAAACATCATTATTATTACTATTATTATTATATTACTGAAGTTAATTTGTTTAAATTTTTGCTTATTTAAAAACCCTAACATATCCTGCAGTCTGATCTGCGCAGCATCGCCAAATGGCGGCGGTAGAATCGTGTTTTTTTCCACTCAGCACAGGAGCAAATCTGCTGCCCTGCCTGCATAAATCTGCCTGCGCCGCCCTCCCATTCAGCAGTTGTTGCATCGACCCCGTTGGGTACAACACGCAACGCAAACACCCCGTTTTTACAAAGCCTCCTTCTTGGCATTTTCTCCTTCTCCTCTTCCTCCTTGAACCTCAGACGGAAAAATGGTGAGTTTTTTTATTATTATTTGTGGTAAATAAATCTAGACTGGAGGAATTTGTGAGGCAGAAATTGGTCAGGATTCAGCCCCAGCCGGTGTCTCGGCTGTCACACGACGTCGGGAAGGATTTTCTCCTTTCGATGCGTAAAGCTTTTAACACGTGGGGGTGTTTTATTCTAATCTATGTATCAGATGTTTACTGTATATTTTAATTCCATTTTTAATGAAAGGAAGCTGTCAGATTATATAGATGATGCACAGATTGGTGCGCAGTTGTGGCACAGTGTGATTGTCATTGTTTGGAGATGAGAACAATGCACTGACTGGGGGCATTTAGACGCACAATGAGAGCGATAAATCTGCATAAAATGTTAATAAATAACCTTGTTTACTTTATTATTTATGTTTTGCTATAAATATTCCAATTTGATCTATTTATAAACTAGAATATGAATATTTACACGTTTTTCATTAAGGCAGGGAGGGGCGGTTTGTACTGTATATGGATGGAGACACAAAGATTGCTTTCAGTTTTTATTAACGGGACACAATATATAATTTATGAAAAATAAATAATTCATGTTATTCTAAGCTTAATTTCAAATAAAAGCATAGTTTTCATTAAATTTACCTTCCTACTGCAAAAAATCTGATTAAATAAACTTGAATTATAAAACAGATTTGGAGGGGAAGGTCTGTTTTTTTTTTTCTTTTTTTCATTTTGTGTTCAAGCATCCGCTGTGATTGTGCATCTCCAGGGAGATCAAGTGGAATATTCCAGGCTCACAGAGTGCCTGCGCCTGTGCCCATGCAAATTAATTTGCATGTGTGCTTATGCTTGCAAACTAGATGCAAGAGTTGGAGAAAAAGGCCAGAGCATGAAAAACAGCGGATCAAAGATGAGAGTGGGGGCTTCTGCTGGCAGGCATTCTGAATCCCCTGCCGATTGTGGTGCAGGGTGGTGCCTCCTCCTGCTGCAGTACCTGGTCCTGACAGACAGAGGGAGCACTTAAATGTCTCCAGAACTTGGATGTGTTAATGTGATGAAGACTGTATTAGTTTAATCCAAATTGACAAATCTTTTTCCTTCCCCGTTGCTCCATAGCGTGAGTGCATCTCCATCCACGTCGGTCAGGCCGGTGTTCAGATCGGCAATGCCTGCTGGGAGCTCTACTGCCTGGAGCATGGCATCCAGCCAGACGGACAGATGCCCAGTGACAAGACTCTTGGAGGTGGAGATGACTCCTTCAACACCTTTTTCAGTGAGACCGGAGCAGGGAAGCACGTCCCCAGAGCCGTTTTCGTAGACCTGGAGCCCACTGTCATCGGTAAGCAAGATCACTTCTGGGATAACAAATAAACTTGGTATTTATTGTGGAAAATCTGTAAACCTAAACTAATTTGATGTATAATTTTTCTTCTCAGATGAGGTTCGCACTGGGACTTACCGCCAGCTGTTCCACCCTGAGCAGCTGATCACTGGGAAGGAAGATGCTGCCAACAACTACGCCAGAGGACACTACACCATTGGCAAAGAGATCATCGACCTGGTTCTGGACAGGATCCGTAAACTGGTGGGTAAACTTAATGCCAGTAATTTCCAAATTTGTCTTTGAATTGTCAATCAGCAATTGACTTTGGTTTCCATCTTTGTCCTCAGGCTGACCAGTGCACAGGCCTGCAGGGCTTCCTGGTCTTCCACAGCTTCGGTGGAGGAACCGGTTCTGGTTTCACCTCCCTGCTGATGGAGCGTCTCTCCGTCGACTATGGAAAGAAGTCCAAGCTGGAGTTCTCCATCTACCCAGCTCCCCAGGTGTCCACTGCTGTTGTGGAGCCCTACAACTCCATCCTGACCACCCACACCACCCTGGAGCACTCCGACTGTGCCTTCATGGTGGACAATGAGGCCATCTACGATATCTGCCGCAGGAACCTCGACATCGAACGCCCCACCTACACTAACCTGAACAGGCTGATCAGCCAGATCGTGTCCTCCATCACTGCATCTCTCCGTTTTGATGGTGCCCTGAATGTTGATCTGACTGAGTTCCAGACCAACTTGGTGCCATACCCTCGTATCCACTTCCCTCTGGCCACCTACGCCCCAGTGATCTCTGCAGAGAAGGCTTACCATGAGCAGCTCTCAGTGGCTGAGATCACAAACGCCTGCTTTGAGCCAGCCAATCAGATGGTGAAATGTGACCCTCGCCACGGAAAGTACATGGCCTGCTGCCTGCTTTTCCGTGGCGATGTGGTGCCCAAAGACGTCAACGCTGCCATTGCCACCATCAAAACCAAACGCACCATCCAGTTTGTGGACTGGTGTCCCACTGGTTTCAAGGTTGGCATCAACTACCAGCCACCAACTGTGGTTCCTGGTGGCGACCTCGCCAAGGTCCAGAGGGCTGTGTGCATGCTGAGCAACACCACTGCCATTGCAGAGGCCTGGGCTCGGCTGGATCACAAGTTTGACCTGATGTACGCCAAGCGTGCATTCGTCCACTGGTATGTGGGTGAGGGAATGGAGGAGGGAGAGTTCTCCGAGGCCAGGGAGGACATGGCAGCTCTGGAGAAGGATTACGAGGAGGTTGGAGTCGATTCCATTGAGGGTGAGGGAGAGGAGGAAGGAGAAGAGTATTAAAAGAACCACAAAGAAGTTGAGCAGGAAATAATTGATAACACATTCTTAAATGCATTCAAACCAGAGATGTTTGTCCATCAAAGTATCGGGTTTGCTTGTTTGAATAAAACTCCTGAAATGATCAAGTTTGGCTTTGTTCTGAATAAAATCTCTGTGATGTGAAAAGTTATTTTTCTGATTATTTATCTAAACATGGGGTGCCCACATCAAAACTTCCAGATCTACTATAATACAACTTTTAGAAACATCCCACTTCAGCACACCTGAATCACATGACTGGTTTGTTAACAAGCCATTGCAGAGCTCAGAGATGCTGATGAGCCATTTGATTCAGGTGTGTTGATGAAGGGAATCACCTAAAAGTTGCAGTGGGGGGATCTATATTTCAGATAACTACAATTAACATGCAAACACATAAATATTTTAGACATTTAATTAAACATCAAAATCCAGTTTTGCTCAAGTCCAAGAGGTTTTGTTCACACTTGTTTCAAGAAAGTAAAAAAGAATCAGCATATCTAAAAATGATTTAAAGGCACTGCTTGATTTAACACTATTTATTTCATATTTGTGAGGCCTTTATTTAGAAAAAAAAGTATAAAATGCATCCCAAGGGCTTTCTCTGTCTGATGCTGGGGATTTACAGCGGCCTGTCCTGCAGCAGAGGGCTGTTGTCGATGGCTCCTCGTCTATTTAGGGAGTTCCAGAGCATCAAAGCTGCAGAGCTGCTGCGAACCCCACTGAGCTGTGGGCCTTCAGACGCAGCTTCCTTTAAAGGATGGTATGGTTTAAGACGCCTGTGCAAAGCAGAAATATAGACATCATGTTTACACTCATACATTTTGTAATTCAAAGCTGTAAATTATTTAACAGAACCCCACACAATTAAGAATGTCAGTGGGTTGGTCAGTACTCCTGATATGTTGAGATACTGAGTTCTTGAATTTTATTTCTGCCACAGAAATGAACATAGCCTCCCCAATAAGACAAGTTAACATTTTTCATCTTTTCTTGTTCTTTTCTTCATTTTTCAGAGAATAATTAAAATAGAAATATTTATAACAAGGTAAACATCTATCATTAGCTGTTTGCAACACCAACTAGTGGCAAAACATTCACTGTTAGCTTAACTATAACATTTAACTAAATATTAGCTTTAAATATTAGCTGTTAGCAGCAGACTTGATGCTAACACCCTGGCTGTTAGCAGCTAGCAACATATCTGTTGTTAGCTATACATTAGCTGTTTTGTAACACATTAACTGTTAGCCACATATCTGTTGTTAGCTATGCATTAGCTCTTTGCAACACCTCGGAAACATGTTAGCTGTTAGCGACACATTTGCAGTTTGCAACACATTAAGTGGTAAAACATTTCTTTTTGGTCATATACTAGCTTTAGCCATACATTAGCTGTTAGCAACACAATAGCCATTAGCAACATATTTGCTGATAGCCACACATTAACTGTTGACAATAACTTTGTTTCTTGCATTTCAATGGCTGTTAGCCATGTTGCATATGGTACAAAGTATGAAAAGTCATCTTGCAGATTTACAGGTCTCAGCTGTTCGCAGGTGGTTGTCACCCCAAGCCCCAGCATATTGGCAGTAACATTTAGTGGAGCTATACAGAGATCCAGTTTAAAATTGAACAGGGAGTGAGCAACCCTGAGACTAAGCTTCCAACATTTAGATACAAGGAAGCAGATGAGAGCTGATAACTTGCAGTAAAAGGCCTTCAGGGCCTGCTGTAACAATGAAGGAGGCCTGTAGTTTTCAGTACTGAGGAAGATGGAGATATGTCTAATTTGAATATGTTCTTATCCATGCAAATTAAAGAAGCTCTGGATGTAAATCTGGGATACTTGATAAAAGCCACTGTGGGAAGTTTGAGCAAGAGAAGGTGTTTACAATGACAGTTCCTACTTGTAGGAGTATCCGACAATTCCCACTGTGAGAATGAGTACCAGGACACCCAACAGCATGACGATGGTGCCGGAGGAAGACAGACCTGAGCCTGCAAAAGAGTTTCCACGATCAATAAACCTGACAGAGCCTCTTATTCACTGGCACGCTGCAGGTTTGTTACATACCCAAGTCAACTGTGAATCTGGCAGTGGCAGCAGCTAAACTGACATCATTTGCCATGGAAACGTTGATGCAGTAGTCCCCAGAGGAATTAAAGAAGTGACGCAACACCAACTGGCACTCCTTAGAGGGCTCTACCAGGTTGCATGCCATGTGAATCGGCTTCAGGCAGTTTGAGTCCAGAATCACACTGCAGACCTCTTTGGGATGACTGGGATGAAGAAAACCCAATAAATGAAAACTTTCTTGAAGTTAAATCCAAGTTTATTCATGACCCTAAATTATGGCAAGCCAGTACACACCTTCCTTGGCAGGTCACAGTAATGTCTAAAACATTTGTGTCTTTTCGAGGTGTTGTCATGAGAACATTTTCCATTTGCACAATCTCTACTTTTTCAATGCCCTCTGGAAAAAACATAAAAGATGAGCATCATTATGGTCATTTCAAACTGAAACAACATAAAAGCATTGTTTATTTTTATGTTGTTTCAGTGGATGTTTCAAAATAACTTACCAAAAACTTCAATGCCAGTACAGAAGGAACCATATCTATATATCACACAGTCATCATCGGATGGTTTATCGTCTGCTTCCCTCTTAGCAACAACAATGGCTGCAACTTGTCCTGAGAGCCTCACTGTTCTCTTTCCATCTGACCACAAACAAAAAGAATAATTAGTCATTTTTCCTATAAGAATGCTAACTCAAAAAACATATAGGTATTTTTTTTACTCCAAAATACCAAAAAATTCTACTACTTACTAGAAAGGAAATCTTTTTAGTTTATATTTTTAGGTGTTTAAGCAGGAATCAAACATCTTCTGTAGTGATTTATTCTTTTATAACTCCTTGGAGGTATTGGATGGATGGATGGATGGATGGATGGATGGATGGATGGATGGATGGATGGATGGATGGATGGATGGATGGATGGATGGATGGATGGACGGATCAGAGGTTCAGTACTTCACTGTTTTTAACATTTAGTCAATCAGGAACTTTCTTTCTCTAGTTTTAACCGTAATCAGGTTGTGGTAACTTACTTGCCGCCATCTTGTTTCCCATTTGGAGTTTGTTTGTTGGGGGCGGAGTCTTTGCTACTGCAGCTTCCTGGACGGCCTGAACCATGGAGGCAGTGGAGGCTTCTCCCTCAGTGTTGTCCTCCTCAGTGTCTGAGGGATCCATGTTGATGTTCAAATGAGCTGGTTTGGTGGAGACCAGTATGGGGACAGCAGAGACCAGATCGGGAGCTTTCACTTCACACACAGAAAGTTGTTGAATTAGTTTACATTTTCTAGACAAGATAAATAATCATTTAAAACATAACATTCTTGATATACTGGCAAACCTTATGTTTTCATTCCAGGGCACTATTTGGAAATTAGACTGGTTCAAGTCAAATTTCAGTGTCCTGTTCAATATAATGAAAAATACAGTACAGCCTACTGAGATTGTACATTTTAATAGTTTAAAAAAAATTAATCTTGGATGGACGGTTGGTTGGTTGGTTGGTTGGTTGGTTGGTTGGTTGGTTGGTTGGTTGGTTGGTTGGTTGGTTGGTTGGTTGGTTGGTTGGTTGGTTGGTTGCATGGATGAGAACTGACAATGGATCAATGGGAAATGACTCAATGGATGGATGGATGGATGGATGGATGGATGGATGGATGGATGGATGGATGGATGGATGGATGGATGGATGGATGGATGGATGGATGGATGGATGTTTCCACCCTTTACCCATATGCGTTACATGAACCAGCAGTGTCGGTTCCTGACCTGTGGTTGCCTGGTTGGCAGCCGGTCCGGTGGTGGAGGTCGGGGGGTCGGATGGCGGGTCGCAGGCCTTATCGGGGATGACCGCCTGGATGACCACCTGCGGTTTGAACGATCCAGAGCTGACGTACGTGTGAGTGACGGTCATCTCTCTGGATATGAGCGCCCCGCTTTCATCGCCAAAATCCCAGTTGAAGGTGATGTCCGCGTTGCCGAGGTACTGGCTGGGGTCATGGAGGGTCACGGTGAAGGCGATGGCTCGGTTCTGCACGAAGCGCATGTCTCCGGCCACGATGTCGTTGACTTGGTCCAGGGAGACGGCGAAGGGGATCTGATCTGAGGAAATCAGATGTTTCAAACTGATGATTATTTTAGTAATCAATTAATCTGTCAATTATTCTGATGAGGTATATGAATAGATAAATATATATGTAATATCAGTTCTGACTCCATTATTATTATCGGATATCTATTGACCTAAATTTTCACATCGGTGCATTCCTAATCTAAGTTGTTAATTTGAATTTCATCATTTTTCGACTCGCTGTGTTTCAAAAACACAAATAACAGAACAGACCCTCAGCATCATACCACCACCACCATTTTTTTGCAATTGGTTCTTCTTGTGTTTTTGGCCAAATTGCGCAATTTTGGTCAAAACTGGCTTGTCCACATGGGGACATAAAAATTTAAAACAGTTTTGTTAGTTAGTTTTTTTCAGTTGGCTCAGTCTATGTTGAAATTAAACTTACTTCTTTGTGGACACAGTTTCCAGTTCATGATAATATTGTGTGTTGGTGGATTTTGACTTGTTCCTAAACATTCTGATCAATCTTTTGGGTTTTCTAACTTTTTAGTGATCCCAAACACATATTAAAACCAGTTTCCAAACCCAAACATATTGGAAATTGGTTAACTTTCCTGAAAAGACACTAAACGAACCAATTTTAATCAACTCTATCAATCCAGTCTGGATTCTGACATTTGAACCCAATCATTTAAAGTCAGATTCATCATAAACAACTCAAAATAAACACAAGGTTCATGTCTATGACTAGAGTAAATAAACTTTTGATTAGACCTGTATGTAGTCTCACTCTTCTGTTTGTATCTCTTTGTTCAGCTCCAGACTTACCAGTGATGGAAAACTGCGTAGAAGCATATCCCAGAGGAATAAACTTTTCTTTGCTGCGGTAGTGATAGATGACGATGTCCATGGTGTAGGAGCCCAGTGGGATGTCATCCGTACTGATGGTCAGAGAGGAGCAGGGCCCGTCCGCTACCTGCCAGTACTGACCTGCAAATCAGCAGAAACACAGAAATCCATCAGCAGAGCCTGATCTGCTCATTAACTTTAATCTGACAGATTATGTTTGATTGTGCTTGTTTTTCTGGGATATGCAAATCAAATGTAAACTGATTTTTTCCAGTGGCTCATCCATAAGTTCAGTAGAGCTCCACTCACCCCAGGTTTTCCACACAAACACATAAGGCGGCCGCTTGTCATCCTTTACTGGTGTCCCATCTGGAAAAACTGCTTCCCAGTCTGCATCCTTTGTTGGATAAACTGGTTCTGACTTAAAATATTTTGTTCCTGTACGAAGAAAATGAAAGATGGTTATCTAAACATGTTCTAATTCTTTAGACGTCATGTCTAAAAAGAACCTTCAAAAACAGTTGTGTGCTTAAATATAGTTTTATCAATCAAACCAAAGCAGCTCTTCTCTCTATGCTGCCAAATTACATGAATGTGAAAAGATGCTCATTATTATTTCATTTTAATAAGTATTCATCAAATGCAGGGGTTGCATTTTGGCAGCCATTGTTTCATTATGCTTTAAAATACATGCATACATTGATATAAAGAAAGAATTTAAAAAATACATATAACCATATTAAATTTTTTCTATGTACATCTATTACCTGTAGATATTTATTAAAAATTATAAATTTTTTAAAATCTTGTTTTATTCTATGGTTGCTGATATTTTTAAAATTATAAAATGTATATTATTATTATTATTATTATTATTATTATTATTATTATTATTATTATTATTATTATTATTATTATTATTATTAAGTTGGAAACTATAGTTTCCAACTTAAAGCTTAAAACTATGTCTGATACTTTTAGTATCATTTTGTTGTGGAAATTTAAAACCCTCAGTTAAAACCAGCATTATTTTATTATTATTAATATATCTATGATTAAAAACATTAGTTTGTTCTTCATGACTCGAGCCTTACGCCCTCTGGTGGCCTCTCTAGACATGCCACCCTGCAAATCCCCGTCACTGGTCTGGATGTGGAGCAAATTACGCCCCATTTTATCTGAAGATTTACTGCATCTCCGACTGAATTTACTAACATGATTTGAAGGTAAAATGTTATTTTACATTTTATTTATTTACTCTATGAGAAAATTATGCAATATCTGGAGTTTGAATTTCAAAACTATTCACTCCTCTTAAACAACTTTTCTTTCTTTGCCACGCGAGTATTTTTGACTCAATAAATTTAGACAAAATTTAGATTACACATTGTACGAAAAAACTCATTTGTTTTCTTTAATCCAAAACTCCAAGAAGTGTGTGTGCGTGTGTGTGTTACCATTGGCTACACAGTCTTCAGCCCAGACCACGCTCCCGTCAGGCAGAACTTCCTGGTTGTGGGGGAACTCCAGTTCGATGGTGAACGTGACTTTGGCTCCAGTCAGGGTCGGTGAATCATTCTTAACATTGAAGATCACCTTTCCACCTGAACAGGTAGAAAATCAGAACTATTTCTCCATCAGTCCTGCAGATGTGGCTGACAAATATCTGGGACTGTTCAGCACTCTGACCTCTCCAGGAGTCTTCATATCTCGGGTCGCCGGCTTTCCAGATCGGGTACATCTTAGCGTTCCATGATGGGTAGCGAGTGAAGCGATTTTTAGCCTCTGAAACATGAAAAATCAATACGCCGATCCATAAACTATGGATAATTTATTCAAATATCCTTGATTTTATTGAGATTTTAAAGAACTTTGCATGAAGTGAGTCTGGAATGTTTTACTTTAAGCCAACAGTGAAAACTTGTGGTACAAATCTCTCTCATGTGATGCTAATCTGGGTGTATGCAGGATTATATTACAGATTAACAGTGTCTGAGGGCAGAATTAGGATAAAATATGCAGCCTGGAAACAGAACCCTTCTAAATCAAACATTTGATTGGAATTATTAAAGGAACAAAAAGGACAAGAGGAAGAACTCAACAGAAATCAGCTTTTAATCAGAATGTTTGAAAGTTTAGTTCAGAGATATTTAAAAAGAAAAAGGTCAAATTAAAGCAATAATCATTCAATATGATTTTATTCAAATTTTAGCACACATAAATCCTTCATCAGTTTCAGATTGATCAGTTTAATCAGTCACCAGATTGATTAAGTCATCAACCTGGTGATCAATGATTTAATTTTTTATGTGTGCTAAAATTCGATTTTATTCGAATTTTAGCACACACAAATCTTAAAAAGTGACTTCAATTAATTTAGTTTTGCACATATCAATTTCTCTAAAAGGTCCATCAATCAATAAATCAATCAAATTTTTTGTATTATTTTATATAACATTTCAGTAACAAGATATTTCAAAGTGCTTTAAATCATAAAAACTTTAAATAAAACATCTTAAAAACGTCATAGAGTCACCAGTTGTGAAACCAGTAAAAAAACATTACATTTTGTCAAATGCCATCATCAAAATAATAAATACACAGCAACTGTTGTGTTCCAGAGGTTTTGCCAATCATTCAGACCCAACATTGCACACCTGAGAAACTAGCAATATTATTTTCTCCTGAAAGTCATTCCAAATTTTTTCTCTTTTTCTAATGAGTTGGGATGAATTTGTGATGCCTCATGCTAACGGTTTAGGTTATCCTGAGTTATTTCTGCAGCTGTACAGCCATACACTTAGGCTGCTGGAGGACAGTTTCTTCTTCTACTACTCTCCAATTTGTGTTATTTACTGTTATTTAAACTGTTCTGTTTTCTCTACACAGAAGCTACATCTGCTCTGATGTTTCCTCTTTGTAGAGGAAATCAAACGTTCTTCTCATATTATTAACTTTTGACTTTTCATGAATGTAGAAAATATATCAGTTCTTCTGTCTGTTTTTGTGTCTCTGCTCTGTAATCCTTATTGCTAAAGGAAAGTTTTTCTTCTCCACTGTCGATGCATGCATGCTCAATATGACGAATTTCTATAAAGTCAATAACTTGTCAGAAAACATCTATAATTAATGTGCAAAAACAAAATCTTAAGTAAATCTGGTTTAGTTTATAGGGAAATTTTAAATAAGACAAAATTAATGTATAAGTAACTTCAGCAGGAAATAGGAACTTGATTTGAGTCAATAATTTCTTGATATTGATGAAAAAGTATTAGTTCCTCTGGCAGATTATTTCACTTACAGGAAAAATGTCTTGTTTTAAAGGAAATAATCTTCCAATGAAAAACTTTCTCATCAATATTAAGGAATTATTTTCTTAAGGAATTATTTTCTTAAAACAAGCTTATTAGTTGTAAGTTAGTTTTTGTGATTTGGTGATTTACTGGTAAGATTTGGTGATTTTACAGTGTAAATAACTGCTTTTCATCATTTATTTCACTTTTTATGCTCATCCAGCAGCATAAAGTGGTAAATAATTTACATCTAAACCTCTTTTGTGGCCAATTAAGTTTTCTGGCTGGTAAATTACCTTTACTGTTAAGTGTGGATATTTCACAAACAGTTCTGATCCGATGGTAAGATTCTGATTTGATTTGTGCGACCCGGCATCTTGTCTCATGTAATATTTGATGTTATTCCTGATAAATTTAATAAAAAGTAAATGATTTTCTGTACTCACTTGCCAAAGTTTGTGAAGTTACAGTGAGAAGCACCAGCAGCAGAGTGGACGTCCACATCGTCTCGTCCCCTGTGAAACGGCCCCTTAAGAACCAGGAGGCAGCGAAGGACGGCCTTTATAAACTCTGAGGCTTTAGCTGCAGGATCACCTGCCTCCCTGCTGCTCCTCCCCTCTCGATTTAAGAACGCTTTGCCTCATTGTGATTCGATGACACTGCAAAAACACAAAATCTCACCAAGTACTCTCGATCTAGTTTCTAGTCTATTCTAGTGCAAATATCTTACTGCACTTAAAATAAGAGAATTAATTTACAAGTCACTTTCCAGCAAAATATAAGTGTTCATGTTTAATAATTTCTTAATATTGATGAAAAAGTACTATTGTCACTGGCAAATTATTTCACTTAAGATATTTTTCTAATGTTATAAGTGAAATAATCTTCCTCTGGAAGTAATTGATTTTCATCAAGTTAATTGTTGACTTGAAACAAGTTCATATACCTAGCTGAAAAATTACTTGTAAGTTAGTTTTATCGTATTTAAACTGTACTATGATATTTGCACTAGAAACTGGACCAGAAATACTGGTGAGATTTTGTGTTTTTGCAGTATATTTGCCGTCCTGTCATCGTCTTTGGATGGACGGTACTGAAACTCTTTTTGTTGTATGTCTGCACAATAACAATACAATAATTTTTGATTCTGATTCTGAAAACAATCAAGCAAATATCCATTAAAATTATTGATCAATGCTCCAGTTATTATTAATTAAAGGCAGCTCTGAACTGGTGGGAATGTAGCCTTGATTTAAAGAAACTTAGTTTTTCAGTTATTTTTGAAAAACTGAGTTTCAAAACTTTGAAAGAGCAGCAAAAAGGAGCTCTACAAACATCTCCTGTAGTCTGAATACATTATTTGTCTCCTACAGATTTTTATCTGCATAAAATTTTTACTTCCACTTCACCATAATGAGCTACTTTGTGTTGGTCTAGCTAATAAAATCCATGTAATATGTGACTATAACATAGCAAAACATGAAAATATGTGAGGCACCATTTGGTATACTTTCTTTATAAAAATCACAACATTTGGTTTCACAATAATAAGCAAATATGTAATTATTACTTACACAGATGAATATAGACATATATTATAACGGTCTGTTTAAGTCAGAATTTATTTCCCTTGCATGCATCCCAGTAGACTACAAAATCTTTTCCTCTGATGTTGTCTGACCCACTTTATGTCTCTGATTAGTCCTAATTGTGCCCAGATTTACTCTGAAGCTTTCTTAAGACTGCCAGCGAAAAGCTTAATTCTCTATACTTCAATTCATGCTTTCTTTCTAGGAGAAAATTAGACCGTCTGTAGATTCAGGCACACAGCAGGAGGTTTTTTTTTTTTTTTATTAGAACAATAGGTTACACATGACTTCAAGGAACAACAAAATGATGGAAGGAATGCAACAGTTAATGAGGATTACTGAGCCACTTGTGACTCTTTAAATTTATCCGGCTTTGTTCCAAACCCCGAAACTTTAAAGTCACAGTATTAAGCTTTCTATTGTCTCCATATCATATGGCAAACTGCAGTCCTGTTTAAACCTCTTTTTAAACAATGTATCCATTCACGGCAAATCCTGCTCAAATGTGTGGCTCCTGTCATTCTGCTGAGCAATTTCTGACATCTGCAGAAATCTATCGATCTGCCGCTTCACTTCCTGGTGTAGATAGTTCTCATTTTCACTGCTAAATGAGGCAGCATGACACTGCACAGCAAAGTTTTGTAAATGTTCTGCTAGAAAAAAAGCATTACAAAGTTATCTGTTCGCAAACCACTTATTACAAAAAGCTGAGATGGAAACTAATTCGAAAATAACAGCAAGAGTATGGTGTAGTAGGGCATTTTAGATAAAAAAGGAGGAGTAAATCTCCACCAAAACATCTTTTCTAGAAAAAGTCTTGGAAGTTTCTGAGTCTGAGAAGTAAAAGATTTTCTAGAAAAACACTCAGAAATCTTTTAAATAATCTCAGAAAAAAACTAGAAGTAGACTAGAAGAGTTTCAAAAGCTGAAAATCTTTTAATCTTTTGAAAAACATGTCCACTTTTTTCCAGAAACTTTCTGAGATTAATTTTAAAATTTCAGATTTTTTTTTCTAGAATTCTTTTTGGTTAATCTCAAAATTTCAGATTTTTTTCTGGGACACTTTTGACTTTGCAAACGTAGAAATTTCAACATATTTTTCTTAAAGATTTCTCAGCTTAATCTAACAGTTTCTGATATTTTTCTGGCAAATCTTTTGACTTTAACAATTTTAGAATGTTACTGTTGGTCTATAAGGAGGAATGGACTAAGATTTCAGTAAAGTAAAAGTTTCCAATAACATTTGACCAAAATCATAAGTCTAGAATGTCATTCTAGCAAACATGTACTTTGGAAAAAAATATTTCTCACATTATTGTGTCATGTAAAAAATAGAAATAAACTGGTCATCTTAACTGAAATAAAGTGGAAAGATTTCTTTGATCTAATGTCAGTCAATGAGAAAAAATTTATTTTTGCAAAGTAAATCTCTGTTTTCAATTATACATTTGACATTACAGTATTAAAAGAGATTGCATTTTGGGAGATATGAGATATGTTAATTGTCATAGTTGTGATTTAAGAAATTGGTTGTTGAAATACCAAAGACAAAATAATTCACTTTTTTTTTTACAACATTCCTGTTTGAAAAAAATACAATAGATTGAGACCTTTAATCGTCATGAATAAAAATTCTTAAAAATCAGGAGTCATTCATTTATTCCTTTTTGTCAACCAATGGAGCTGAATGTCTAACTTTTTTGTTAAAACAAACAAATGTACAATAACTGAATCACCAGCTATGATTTCGTGCGAAATTTATCTGCAGGGTATCAATCTGTTCAACAGAGGGCGCTGTGAGACGCTTAACGCCGTCAAGGAGCTCAGAAGGAGAGCAGCTCCAGTTTGATTGGAAGAAGTGGCACATCAACAAAAAAAGATGGCCGAAGTGATAGAGTTGCACAAATTAAAGGTTGGTATTGCCTTTAAATATTAATTTTATTTTTATTTGCTGGGTTTACTAGTGGAGAACAGCTGTTGGTTACCGAAAAATATCCCGGAGTTACGGCTAAATAATAGTTTTAAAGAGATAAACGGATCCTCCGGGGGCGAGGACTCCTACCTGCGTGTGTTCAATGAGCGGCAGCTAGCTCAGTTAGCCCGGCTGGAGACAAATAAATGTACAAGTACACTGATTTAAATTAATCAGTACTAAAGTACGCAACATTTTTCTTGGAGTCTAAACAATTAAACTCAGAGATAAACTTCAGTACTAATAAATATTCTGCCGATCTCGATCTGTTCATAAGAATAAACCTCCACGCATTTTCAAAAATACGCTCACATTTATTTAAAGTTGAAACCGCTTCAGAAATACCAAGTATCTATCTATCTATCTATCTATCTATCTATCTATCTATCTATCTATGAAATTTCTGGCATATTTAAGAGTGTTTGTGATTCAAAATTTTAATTTTTGTGCAGATTTAGAAAATTAACCATCATAGGAAAGGGTTTATATTGTTTACTATAAGGTTTGTTAGAATCAGAATATATTTTTATATTAGATGGCTCAAGGTAGAGTTTGTGCTCATATTTTACCAATTCATCTCAACCTGACTGTATTTCAAGCTTGCAAAGAAAACATATACTTAAACATTGTGTATCATAGTGTGTTTTTGAAATACAAGTATTTTTGATTAGTTATGGAGATTTTAAAACAGGCAAAAAAAATCTCATCTATAACTTATTTACAGTGGATAAAAAAGACTGTTATTACCAGGTCAACATGAATAGTAATTTATTGGATGATGCTATTTTTGTAAGAGGGGTGGTTGTAAAAATAAGTTTATTTTTCTACCCACTCCTTTGAACAATTAAATATACTTTACTACTGCTCTTCTTTTGCTTGCTTTTGTTTACAATTTATTTTTTCAAATATAACTTTTTTTCTTTTATTAAACTACGAACAATAAAGACAACGGGTTGTGTTTGTTTGTGCTGTGCAGCTTGCTGAACTGAGGCAGGAGTGTGAAGCCCGAGGTCTGGAGACCAAGGGGAACAAAGGAGACCTGATCGCCCGACTCCAGGCCTACCTGGAGGAGCACGGTGAGGCTCAGTGTGTTCACACACCTATATTTATCACCTGCAAAGGTGTTTACTGGGTTACCACTAGAAAATATGACATTGCAATATTACTATTCAATTTTTTGAGGGGTGAGTTAAAGTAAATCTCTTGTGATGTAAGATTATATAAAACATTTTGTTTGTTACTCATAGAAAAATTAAGATTCACCTTAAGTAAGACAAGTTTACAACTCAAATGTAAGAGACACAACATCTACCAGATTAACAGTAGGAGTTACAATGTACTGTACAAATACTTATTTTAATTTGTGTTTCTTGTCTTCTATGGTATCTCATCACTAAAACTTGCTAATATTCCTGTTTTTCGTGTTGGAAATGTCTTTCTTTCACATTTTGAACAACAGAAGAAGATGTGGACGTCGATGATGTGCTGGCTGACGATTCTGTGGTAAAAGAACTTCACTTCACATCTCATGCTACTGTGCAGTAACTTTGTTAAATATTAAGGTTCCTGTTTTATTTTCAGGACTTTGGTAAAGTGGAGAGCTCCGACACCATAAAAGTGGACAATGGTTCTGAAGTGATTGAGAGTGAGCCGTAAGTGTTTCTTAAATCAGTTGGGAATGTTCATTTGATTCTAGTTTCCTTCTTTTTCCAAAGGTTCAAACAAAATTGTTTTTATAATCTTTGCCTTCTATGATGAAGAAGAAATGTGTTGTTTTATTTTGTGTTATTTTTTTTTTATTAAATCTTTCTTGAAAATGTGCAAGTCCTTTATTAGTAATTCTTATTTATTTTTTTCAGGCCTGCTGAGAAGAAGGTGGTGAAAATAAGTCCTCCCTTATCTGCCAGTGAAGTACGTCTGACTTGTTTTCTCCTAAAGCAGATCAATTATTCCTTTTCTTTTTCATTTTTGAAATTAGACACTGCTTTTCTTCTTTCCCCTCTTTTCCATGAGTGAACATCTGCTGCTGATAGACTCTGTACAACCGACTAAATATTACAGTAGCATGGAAAAATGCAGGTTTATAATATTTATGCAGAGCATCTGGAAAGTATTCACAGCGCTTCACTTTTTCTGTATTTTGTTACATTACAACCTAATTCTAAACTGCATTGAATTCATCAAAATTCTACAAACTAATTATGATAATGTGGAAACATTTTGTTGAATGTTACTGAACCTAAACAGTCTTATGAAATATGGACTAAGATGACATATTCTCCTGATTGGCACTTCTAGTTGTATAATTTCCTGTAACTTTATTTCAGCTCGTTTTCATGTCACAGTGAAACTTTCAGTGAAAGACAGGAAACTAAATGTGTTTAACATCTATCTTTTTTTGAACAGAGACTACAGAAAAGAGCTGAGCGTTTCAACCTGCCAGCATCAGCCGAGAGCAAGAAGGCCTTACGTGCAGCAAGGTTGACCTCTAATTCACCTTGTTCTTCCTTTCTGTCATTTCTTTCACAAGACAAAATGTTGGGATCTTGGAAATTTTGAAATAAGTGACAGGAACAAACAATTTCACCTCAGCTTCTTGAAATTGTGTTGTTACATTAAACAACTTGCTGAGCATCTAAATTGTCTAAAAGTCACAACATTGTTTGTATCCTTTATGTCATGCCGAGTTTATTTTCCGTTGTTTTCCTGCAGGTTTGGAGCGCCCTCTGATTCTTCCAGCCCCTCTCCAGGTACATCATCGTCCTCACCAGAAGCCTAATGCATAGAAAACACTAAAACTGTTTCCTTTTCTCAGGATTTGTTATATTTAAATCAAACTGAACTTTTTATGATAACAGGGGGACACCAGTGTTTCAGCTGGTAGAAGCAGAACAGCATCACCTTCAGTTCACCTCATCTTATTCATGTATTAATTTACAGCAGATGTCAATAAGATAAACAAGTCAGAGAATCCCATTCCATCCAGTCTGATGCAATCTGATATTACTGAAGAGATTTGCTTTGTTTCCATTTTTTAGTATTGATGTTTCATCTTCATAGATAATCTTGTTATGGTTGAAGTGTTGTGTAATATTGGGTGATTATTTCCCAGCCCCTTTTAAACATTCCCTCCAATCAGTGTTTTCTATAAAACTGGAAAAGCGGCTGATGTTGAGTCTCTTGATTGATTTAGTGAAAGTTTTAACGAACCTCTTTGTCTCATTTTCACTTTCCTGACTCTCATGAATGGAGGCAAATGATTATTTTCTTTCTTGTTCTTATCTTGTGAACAGGCATTGTGGCAAACAGCAAAGCTGGCGTGAGTTTTTCAGAAATTACTCTTTCTTTTTCTCTTTCTTTTTTATTATTTCTTTTTTCCTTTCTCTTTCTTACCTTACTTCTTTCACCCTTTCTTTTATTTTTTTCTTTATTTCTTTTGCTCTTTCTTTCCTTATTTTACTCTTTTTTAATTTCCTTCCATTATTTTTCATCTCTTTTTCTCTCTTCCTTCCATTCTTTCTTTCTTGGCCTGTCTTTCTTTCTCTCCCTCTTTTCCTCCAGCTGCTGCTGTTTGTCTGACGGGTTTGTGTGTTTGTTTCAGGTCAACGTTGACGTCCTGAAGAAACGAGCGGAAAGATTCGGCATGAACGTCTCATCAGTCTCACAGAAGGTGACAAACGTTGTTCCTAAACTTATTTACTTCCAAAATTCTCTGGGTTTGGCATTTACAGCGGATCTGAAAGTTTACACACCTCTGTCCAATGTGGCATTAATCCGTGATCGTTTAAGTGAATCTGTTGGATAATATTACATCGAAAATGTAAACAAAAAAAAACCTTTAATAACCGGATTATCTCACTGTTTTACTCATTCACAACATTCAGTCTTCTTGGGTTTTGCATCTTTTCGTTGTTTTTATTCAGATTGTGGAAGATGAAAAGCTGAAAAAGAGAAAGGAGAGGTTTGGGATCTTAACAAGCGCTCCGTCGGTTGGAGGAGGCGACGTCGAGGTAACGTCCATGTTTCACTCATCATTAAAAACCACTAATTCAGCTGCTTAATAATGCCTCTGCTTCATAATGCCTCTGCTTCATAATGCCTCTGCTTGTTTGCTTTTTCTCTGCAGGCGAAGAAAATGAAACGTGCGGAAAGATTCGGAAAAGTTTAAAAAAAAAATTTGTTTTTGTAGTGGACTTTTTTTTTGTTGTGGTTTTTTAAGGCTGTTCAACAGATTTTTGGGGATAAAATAATCAGTAACTGGATTTTTGTTCATCAAAAGTACACTTAAATAAAGGATCATATCTGAGGGTTAGACTCTGGAACAGACTGTTTTCCTGGGAGTCTAGAAGCTCCATATTTATCTGTTTCTACTTCTTATGAAAACTTACAGGAACAGACTAACTTCCTGCCGTTCTTTTTCAAAATTAGCTTCAATAATGATGCAGCAATAAATATTTTATTTCCTGCAGCTTCTTAATACCCCAATAATAAACAATCCTGCTGCCTAGAAACCTGGATATTGACAGGAGATATATCAAGCATTTACTGTGCAGCCTTGGCTCTGTTAAAAGTCGATTTCTGTCTGTTTGATGTAAATTAAGGTGTTGAATTTATGACATCAATGTAGCTGAATTACAACTTAAATCAAAACAGACGTTCAAATGTTTTTTTTGTTTGTTTTTTTTTGTTCATTGCTGGAAAAACTTCAGTTTTCTATTTGTTTATCAAACCAGATATTTCCTTGAACTTTTTTTATTTGAATTTATTTGTACTTTTGATTCAACACGCAGCCTTTTAATTCATTGTTATCCTTTTGAGGGATACCATCAAAATACTGCTTCAGGTTATCTGTCCATTTTATAACGTTTTGAAATTTAAAATAAATTGTTTTCGATTTTTTGACTCCTGTCATGTTTCTTGGTTTTTTCTGTATGAATTGCTAAATACTGATAAAATTGCTATTTAGATTTATGAAGTACCAGGTTTCTTCTGCCCCACTTAAATGTTTCAAATCAACAAATTAATTTAAATAATTTAAAAATGATCTGAAACATTTGCATGAAACCTTATTGATGTTACTCTGTGAAACACTAATTGCCTGTTTTTTATGATGAGTTGCTGATGCTCTCTTGGAGCAAATTTGACGGTTTTGACACGGTTCTGTGTTTTATCCATGCAGAAATGTGGATAACACTTCCTACTGGTGTTTACTGAAGTTCCAAAACATTAATATTTATTTTTAAGCTGAGAAAGAACAGGAAACTGAACAAAATAAAATGTGATCGATGTTGTTAATCCTTGACTTAAGATGAGAAATTATATTTTAAAATAGGCCCAGGATGAAAATCATTTGAAAACTGTATTTACTCTATCTTAATTTGATATTTAAATGTTTTGATGATATAAATGATTTTTGAAGAAACATTTTGGAAATCAACTACTTTTATAGCACTGCATTTTAAAGTTTAAATGCAGCAAGAGATGTAAATAGGTCCCACAGTGGGGAAATTCTGGTGTACCAGCATTAAGGTTAAGGTAAATGGAAGCGTGCATATTCATACAAACATAAACAAATCTAACAGACTACAAGAAACAAGAGACGTAACTAACAGATTTGTAAATTGCATCAAACTTTTAAGTACTTTTAACAAGATAAATATGCATATGTATACAGCTGGACATTAAATAAAGACGCACCTTTAAATTAAGCACATAATACTTTTGTTGTATATTTTAGCCAGAATCTTGAATGTTTCTGTGCCGTGTTTTTGTGCTTAGCTGGAATGTAACTGAGTTTTGGAGACACCTGCTGTTCGTCCGCGGAAATGCACCGCTCCCTGGTGTGTGACGTATGTTCCTGTGACGCGAAGAAATTTTAAACTCTCGTCCTTCTCAGTGATGGCGGCTTCGTTTCGTTCGGTCCCTTCAAGCTGTAACAACAAATGGTACTACTCCCGACAGCAGATCGACAACAGCCCGTCTCGGCAAGCTGGACTTGATCCCGACAAGGAGCTGTCCTACCGACAACAGGCAGCGAACCTCCTCCAGGACATGGGGCAGCGGCTCAATGTGTATCTTTTGTCGTGGTGCGTCGCACGTAGCGAACATTAGCATTAGCTCGTCGGCTAGCAAAGTTTAGCTTCTCTCGAAGCCGGCTCGACCGAGAGCGTGGTCGCTTTATGTTGTTGTTGTGGTTTGGACGAGGCCTTGTAGTTTTTTTAATTATATTAATAGCTGTTTAGCGCATTTGTTGCTGATTTTAGTACATTATGGCTTGTTTATTCTCTCCGACGGCAACCGTACATGCTAACCGCAGCCGACAAGGCCTCTGTGGTTCACAGGCCTTATAAACGTTAGCATTAGCTTTGTCTGTTTAGTGAAACTGTTTAGGACGGAAAACAACGTAGCCAAGCTGGTTAATGTAACTGTAACCATCATATTTAGAGTGTCCCAAACAACGTAGTAGTTATCTAAAGGCATCATTTAGTGTATTGTTTATATAAAATGCTTCTTCCGGCAACTCACTAATGTTTATAGTGCCCATAAAAAGTAATCACCTCCTTGGATGTTTACCCCTTTATTCCGTTGCAAATCAGTCATGATCAACATTTTTTGTCATAAGAATGCAAACCCCTTTAATGTCAAAGTGGAAACTGATTTATATAACATAAATATGCAACATAGAAGAGGTGATTCGTCTTCTTCAAAGTGACTGACCTAATTCAGCAGAGGCCCCTCCACTTGGTGCCAGTAGTCTCTCAGTGAGTGGAATGGAGATCATCTGAGTGTCGTGACTGTGTTTCAGATGGTTGTAGTATAAATTCATAGGGGAATCCTTTGACCCAATAAAGAAAAACAGGCTGATGGTAGTGAACCTAAAGAGAGGCTGACATGGTGTTGATTTTTATTGCTTCTGTGTTTTGTTTTTCTGTTGTCCTTAACCGTCCTGCGTCAGATCCCAACTAACTATTAATACAGCTATTGTGTACATGCATCGGTTCTACATGGTCCAATCATTTACAAGGTTTCACAGAAATGTAAGTACTGGTTTTCTTTTCGCTCTTGCCGGCTTTTAACTGGACGTTGACGAGCCTAAGAGTCGTTCCTGTCCTTCAGGTCATCGCTCCGGCCGCTCTTTTCCTCGCCGCAAAGGTTGAGGAGCAGCCCCGAAAGTTGGAACACGTAATCAAGGTGGCGCATGCATGTCTAAACCCTCAGGACCCCTCGCCGGACGTCCGCAGCGATGTAAGTATTGGGTGTCCATGCAGTGAATCTGTACCACCACAAAACGGAGTTTATGAAGATATTTGATGCATTTCCACGCCAAAAGCCTTTTTCCCCTTGTTACCGTAATTTCCGGACTATAAGACAACCTTTTTCACACGTTTTGAAAACTGAGATGTGTTGTTTATCAACGCGTTTTGAAAAGCTGGACTACTGCGTTATAAAGAAGACAGTGCCAACTCAAGATTGTTACGGCTTGCACTAAATAATAGAAAAGACAAAGGAAAACAAAGCCAATCTATTTGACTCTGTCATCCAGAGTAGGAAGGGAAGAGGAAGCATTTGCTATATTTCTACTCTNATTTAAATCAAACTGAACTTTTTATGATAACAGGGGGACACCAGTGTTTCAGCTGGTAGAAGCAGAACAGCATCACCTTCAGTTCACCTCATCTTATTCATGTATTAATTTACAGCAGATGTCAATAAGATAAACAAGTCAGAGAATCCCATTCCATCCAGTCTGATGCAATCTGATATTACTGAAGAGATTTGCTTTGTTTCCATTTTTTAGTATTGATGTTTCATCTTCATAGATAATCTTGTTATGGTTGAAGTGTTGTGTAATATTGGGTGATTATTTCCCAGCCCCTTTTAAACATTCCCTCCAATCAGTGTTTTCTATAAAACTGGAAAAGCGGCTGATGTTGAGTCTCTTGATTGATTTAGTGAAAGTTTTAACGAACCTCTTTGTCTCATTTTCACTTTCCTGACTCTCATGAATGGAGGCAAATGATTATTTTCTTTCTTGTTCTTATCTTGTGAACAGGCATTGTGGCAAACAGCAAAGCTGGCGTGAGTTTTTCAGAAATTACTCTTTCTTTTTCTCTTTCTTTTTTATTATTTCTTTTTTCCTTTCTCTTTCTTACCTTACTTCTTTCACCCTTTCTTTTATTTTTTTCTTTATTTCTTTTGCTCTTTCTTTCCTTATTTTACTCTTTTTTAATTTCCTTCCATTATTTTTCATCTCTTTTTCTCTCTTCCTTCCATTCTTTCTTTCTTGGCCTGTCTTTCTTTCTCTCCCTCTTTTCCTCCAGCTGCTGCTGTTTGTCTGACGGGTTTGTGTGTTTGTTTCAGGTCAACGTTGACGTCCTGAAGAAACGAGCGGAAAGATTCGGCATGAACGTCTCATCAGTCTCACAGAAGGTGACAAACGTTGTTCCTAAACTTATTTACTTCCAAAATTCTCTGGGTTTGGCATTTACAGCGGATCTGAAAGTTTACACACCTCTGTCCAATGTGGCATTAATCCGTGATCGTTTAAGTGAATCTGTTGGATAATATTACATCGAAAATGTAAACAAAAAAAAACCTTTAATAACCGGATTATCTCACTGTTTTACTCATTCACAACATTCAGTCTTCTTGGGTTTTGCATCTTTTCGTTGTTTTTATTCAGATTGTGGAAGATGAAAAGCTGAAAAAGAGAAAGGAGAGGTTTGGGATCTTAACAAGCGCTCCGTCGGTTGGAGGAGGCGACGTCGAGGTAACGTCCATGTTTCACTCATCATTAAAAACCACTAATTCAGCTGCTTAATAATGCCTCTGCTTCATAATGCCTCTGCTTCATAATGCCTCTGCTTGTTTGCTTTTTCTCTGCAGGCGAAGAAAATGAAACGTGCGGAAAGATTCGGAAAAGTTTAAAAAAAAAATTTGTTTTTGTAGTGGACTTTTTTTTTGTTGTGGTTTTTTAAGGCTGTTCAACAGATTTTTGGGGATAAAATAATCAGTAACTGGATTTTTGTTCATCAAAAGTACACTTAAATAAAGGATCATATCTGAGGGTTAGACTCTGGAACAGACTGTTTTCCTGGGAGTCTAGAAGCTCCATATTTATCTGTTTCTACTTCTTATGAAAACTTACAGGAACAGACTAACTTCCTGCCGTTCTTTTTCAAAATTAGCTTCAATAATGATGCAGCAATAAATATTTTATTTCCTGCAGCTTCTTAATACCCCAATAATAAACAATCCTGCTGCCTAGAAACCTGGATATTGACAGGAGATATATCAAGCATTTACTGTGCAGCCTTGGCTCTGTTAAAAGTCGATTTCTGTCTGTTTGATGTAAATTAAGGTGTTGAATTTATGACATCAATGTAGCTGAATTACAACTTAAATCAAAACAGACGTTCAAATGTTTTTTTTGTTTGTTTTTTTTTGTTCATTGCTGGAAAAACTTCAGTTTTCTATTTGTTTATCAAACCAGATATTTCCTTGAACTTTTTTTATTTGAATTTATTTGTACTTTTGATTCAACACGCAGCCTTTTAATTCATTGTTATCCTTTTGAGGGATACCATCAAAATACTGCTTCAGGTTATCTGTCCATTTTATAACGTTTTGAAATTTAAAATAAATTGTTTTCGATTTTTTGACTCCTGTCATGTTTCTTGGTTTTTTCTGTATGAATTGCTAAATACTGATAAAATTGCTATTTAGATTTATGAAGTACCAGGTTTCTTCTGCCCCACTTAAATGTTTCAAATCAACAAATTAATTTAAATAATTTAAAAATGATCTGAAACATTTGCATGAAACCTTATTGATGTTACTCTGTGAAACACTAATTGCCTGTTTTTTATGATGAGTTGCTGATGCTCTCTTGGAGCAAATTTGACGGTTTTGACACGGTTCTGTGTTTTATCCATGCAGAAATGTGGATAACACTTCCTACTGGTGTTTACTGAAGTTCCAAAACATTAATATTTATTTTTAAGCTGAGAAAGAACAGGAAACTGAACAAAATAAAATGTGATCGATGTTGTTAATCCTTGACTTAAGATGAGAAATTATATTTTAAAATAGGCCCAGGATGAAAATCATTTGAAAACTGTATTTACTCTATCTTAATTTGATATTTAAATGTTTTGATGATATAAATGATTTTTGAAGAAACATTTTGGAAATCAACTACTTTTATAGCACTGCATTTTAAAGTTTAAATGCAGCAAGAGATGTAAATAGGTCCCACAGTGGGGAAATTCTGGTGTACCAGCATTAAGGTTAAGGTAAATGGAAGCGTGCATATTCATACAAACATAAACAAATCTAACAGACTACAAGAAACAAGAGACGTAACTAACAGATTTGTAAATTGCATCAAACTTTTAAGTACTTTTAACAAGATAAATATGCATATGTATACAGCTGGACATTAAATAAAGACGCACCTTTAAATTAAGCACATAATACTTTTGTTGTATATTTTAGCCAGAATCTTGAATGTTTCTGTGCCGTGTTTTTGTGCTTAGCTGGAATGTAACTGAGTTTTGGAGACACCTGCTGTTCGTCCGCGGAAATGCACCGCTCCCTGGTGTGTGACGTATGTTCCTGTGACGCGAAGAAATTTTAAACTCTCGTCCTTCTCAGTGATGGCGGCTTCGTTTCGTTCGGTCCCTTCAAGCTGTAACAACAAATGGTACTACTCCCGACAGCAGATCGACAACAGCCCGTCTCGGCAAGCTGGACTTGATCCCGACAAGGAGCTGTCCTACCGACAACAGGCAGCGAACCTCCTCCAGGACATGGGGCAGCGGCTCAATGTGTATCTTTTGTCGTGGTGCGTCGCACGTAGCGAACATTAGCATTAGCTCGTCGGCTAGCAAAGTTTAGCTTCTCTCGAAGCCGGCTCGACCGAGAGCGTGGTCGCTTTATGTTGTTGTTGTGGTTTGGACGAGGCCTTGTAGTTTTTTTAATTATATTAATAGCTGTTTAGCGCATTTGTTGCTGATTTTAGTACATTATGGCTTGTTTATTCTCTCCGACGGCAACCGTACATGCTAACCGCAGCCGACAAGGCCTCTGTGGTTCACAGGCCTTATAAACGTTAGCATTAGCTTTGTCTGTTTAGTGAAACTGTTTAGGACGGAAAACAACGTAGCCAAGCTGGTTAATGTAACTGTAACCATCATATTTAGAGTGTCCCAAACAACGTAGTAGTTATCTAAAGGCATCATTTAGTGTATTGTTTATATAAAATGCTTCTTCCGGCAACTCACTAATGTTTATAGTGCCCATAAAAAGTAATCACCTCCTTGGATGTTTACCCCTTTATTCCGTTGCAAATCAGTCATGATCAACATTTTTTGTCATAAGAATGCAAACCCCTTTAATGTCAAAGTGGAAACTGATTTATATAACATAAATATGCAACATAGAAGAGGTGATTCGTCTTCTTCAAAGTGACTGACCTAATTCAGCAGAGGCCCCTCCACTTGGTGCCAGTAGTCTCTCAGTGAGTGGAATGGAGATCATCTGAGTGTCGTGACTGTGTTTCAGATGGTTGTAGTATAAATTCATAGGGGAATCCTTTGACCCAATAAAGAAAAACAGGCTGATGGTAGTGAACCTAAAGAGAGGCTGACATGGTGTTGATTTTTATTGCTTCTGTGTTTTGTTTTTCTGTTGTCCTTAACCGTCCTGCGTCAGATCCCAACTAACTATTAATACAGCTATTGTGTACATGCATCGGTTCTACATGGTCCAATCATTTACAAGGTTTCACAGAAATGTAAGTACTGGTTTTCTTTTCGCTCTTGCCGGCTTTTAACTGGACGTTGACGAGCCTAAGAGTCGTTCCTGTCCTTCAGGTCATCGCTCCGGCCGCTCTTTTCCTCGCCGCAAAGGTTGAGGAGCAGCCCCGAAAGTTGGAACACGTAATCAAGGTGGCGCATGCATGTCTAAACCCTCAGGACCCCTCGCCGGACGTCCGCAGCGATGTAAGTATTGGGTGTCCATGCAGTGAATCTGTACCACCACAAAACGGAGTTTATGAAGATATTTGATGCATTTCCACGCCAAAAGCCTTTTTCCCCTTGTTACCGTAATTTCCGGACTATAAGACAACCTTTTTCACACGTTTTGAAAACTGAGATGTGTTGTTTATCAACGCGTTTTGAAAAGCTGGACTACTGCGTTATAAAGAAGACAGTGCCAACTCAAGATTGTTACGGCTTGCACTAAATAATAGAAAAGACAAAGGAAAACAAAGCCAATCTATTTGACTCTGTCATCCAGAGTAGGAAGGGAAGAGGAAGCATTTGCTATATTTCTACTCTCTAATAGTCCAGAAATTACGGAAAGTGTGTCGAGGCCTTTGGCAATAACACATTTTGCTAAATAATAAATTGTAGTAGAAGTTACGGCGATAAATGATAAGTGCCTAAGTGTGACCACAAACGGAAGGAATGGGACAAGAAGCTTTTTTTTTCTTTTTATAATTTCAACCACTTCATTTTGCAGTTTCTGACTTTTTATGGTTCTTATGTCTAATGCCTCCCAAAGACATTTTTGTTTTTCAATTTGCCTTCTGCCTTCCAAAACCAGGGGTTGTACGTGTGAACTTTTGTTTTTATTCGGTTTTAGAAGATTGGGCATTGTTGCGCCGGATAACAGTTCTGTGGCTTGACATGTGGGTTGAGAGAGAAGTGTCAGTTGTCCAGGTATTGTGATGTCTAGCGGTTGTAAAACAAGAGCATCTGGTTATGCTCTGTGGTGTTAATTGTGTGATCTGCAAGGCGTCCTCGGCATAACGGGAAAGACGGGTTCTGCGACAGAAGGGGAATCCTTTTCTTTTTCTTTTCTTTTTTTTGGCACTAATTGCCAGATCCTCAATTTAACTTAAAGGACAGCCTTTCAGACCAACAGGTGAACATTTAAAAACCACAGAGCATGTTCTGTAGCTCTTGTTTGACAACGCTTGGAGGCCTCCCAGTGAGTAACGTGCCTGTCCTCTCAACCTCAGGCTTACCTGCAACAAGCCCAAGACCTGGTCATTCTTGAGAGCATAATTCTCCAGACCCTGGGTAAGTTTAGAAGGAAAAAAAAAAACTGGGTCCCTTTTGTTTCCCTTCCAGAAACTTGTGTAGCTTGTAAAGCTAACCGGCTTTTAACTTTTGTTCACAGAAATGCCAAATGTGGTTATCAGCATTGGAAAGTTTCACCATATCACTGTTAAATGACTTAAACCAGCTCTTTATTTCTCTCATTGACACATGGAAAGCTGTTTTTTTCCTTCACACTTACTGTAAATTTCAGCTTTGAGTTTGGATTAATAAAACCAATTTTCTGATTTTTCAGGGACTTTAATGTTACGTTTCCTGTGGCAACTGGATTTAATAAAGCCTAAGCGGTTCATATGTTCATGCTGATATTCTGTGTTCAGTTTTCTAAAGTCTGCTGCCTTTCTTGTCCCCTTTTCATTCCAGCGTTTGAGATCACAATTGATCATCCTCACACTCATGTGGTGAAGTGCACCCAGCTGGTCAGAGGTGAGCATCGCACCTGAACGCCTACATGCTGGCAGGAGAACATAGTTTCTGCTCAAGCTTATTTTTGAGGCTCTTAAGTATATTTTGTTCTGGTTTTCCAGCCAGTAAGGATCTGGCCCAAACATCTTACTTCATGGCCACCAACAGGTATACGCCCAGTTAACGTTGTTTTAGGAAGACAGTGTAGATCTGTTCCATGTTGTTTGACTTTCAGCCTGTTTTTAACCAAAATTTTAATCTTCTGATTTCTTTCTCTGTTTTTTTGTCCCCCTGCTGTATTTTTAATGCGATCCAGCCTGCATTTGACCACGTTCTGCCTGCAGTATAGTCCACCTGTTGTCGCCTGCGTCTGCATCCATCTGGCCTGCAAATGGTCCAACTGGGAAATCCCCGTCTCTACGGACGGGAAACACTGGTGGGAGTATGTGGATCCCACAGTCACCCTGGAGCTGTTAGACGGTACGTCTTGGATTTTATCCTGTCGTTCTGTTTAAGGTGACATAATGGTCCAGATTTAGCTGAAAGATAAACAAATGTTACTTTCTGTCCCTGAAGTGGCTTTTATGGAAACCCACCATGAAATTAAGGAACGCTCAACATAAAGTCATAATTCCACGTTTTAAACTCGTATATATGATCTTTATGTCATAATTAAGACAATAAAATGAGTTTTAAAATGATTAAGAGAATAAAAATTGTAATTTACGAGTTGTATAAATTTTAAAATTGTTTTTAAGTTGTAGTTACAAGTTTTAAAATTGTAATTGTGAGTTTTAAACATAATTACAACTTTTAAAGTTATAATTCTGAGAATAAAAGTTATAATTATTAAAGTCAATTAGAATAAAAAGATATAATTACGTTTCTTGAAGGCATATTTAGAAGTTTTAGAATCAACACCAGAATTGATTTTGTGTTTGAGTTTTAAAACCATAGATATGAAAATAAATGTTGTATGTTTGAGTTTTAAAGTCATTGACTTTTAATGACAAAATTAAAAGAAAAAAGGTTTTGATTACTTAAAGTCATAACTGTGGGCTTTGAAGTAATAATTACAAGTTCTATGTGTAGTGCCTATACAGTTTAAAATTAAAACTTTTAAAACTAACATTTACAACTTATAAGAATAAAAATCATAATTATGAGTTCTGAAGTCATGATTACAAGAATTAAAGCTGTATTTACTTGTTTTAAACTTGTAATTACAAGTTTTGTGTGTAGCGCCTGTGCTCTTTTGTAATTACTACTTCCTGTTGGCCTTTTCTTTATTTTTCTTTCATGGCAGAAATGGGCTTCCATAATCTTTTGAGCAATTTCTGAACTTTTAAATATTTTTGCAGAACTCACCCACGAGTTTCTTCAGATCCTGGAGAAAACGCCCAGTCGGCTCAAGCGAATTCGAAACTGGAAGGTGCGTTCATCTTTTAACAAAAACAGATTTTTGTCGTTATTTTGGGATGCTAACATTTGGTTTGTGGTTTTCTAATATTTTTCCGTCTCTTCTCCTCTCCCAGGCTGGAGGTCAAACTCCAAAAGCCAAGCCAAAGGTGCAGGAGGACGGAGACCAAAGAGACACCATGATCAGCATGATCTCCATGGTGTCATCAGAAAGCACCGTGGCGGGCCTGATGAGCCTGTCGGCGCCGCCATCTGGTTCCTCTTCCTCCTCGGGAGGCGACAAGGAGCGGGCAGTGCCGGGCAGCGCCGCCACGTGGAGCGGAAAGGGCGCGGTTGGCGGCGAGCAACCGCCGGCCAACCACGAGGTCCACGCCCCGGCCAAGGTGTCGCTGAGCGAATACCGGGCCAAGAACGCCGACGTCCTGGCTGCCCAGAAGAGGAAGCTGGAGAACATGGAGGCCAGCGTGAAGAGGGACTACGCCAACCAAGCGCAGGCTCTCATTGGCCAGCAGAAGAAGCATCATCACCACCAGCAGTCCAGCTCCTCCTTGTCCTCCGACATGTCCAACCCCTCGCCCATCATCCTCAAAATCCCTGTGGACAGGGAGCGGCCCGACAAACATTTGAAAATGCGTTTCCCGATGCCCGCAGGCGGTGGCGGTGGCCACGGCGACCGGGGTCAGGATCCGGACATTAAAGTGAAAATACGGGTGCCGGAGAAGCCGAGGGGGGGTTCGGGAGAGGAGGGCAAAAGCCGGGAGAAGCACAGGGAGCGCTCCAACCACCACCACCATCATCAGCAGCATCATCATCATCAGCAGCACCACCACCATTCCTCCTCCAGCAGCGCCTCGTTGTCCTCCTCACACAAACACTCGTCCAACTCCGGCGGCTCGCTGGGCAGCAGCAAAAAAGTCCAGAGCGACTCGTCCAGGTCCAGTTCCTCGTCTTCGTCCAGCTCCCGAAAGAGGACGCATTCCCAGGACCCGCACGCCGCCTCCGCCGCCAAGGTCAGCAAGACCTCCAGGAACGCCTACCAGCTGCCCTCCCTGTCTTCCGGACAAACCCTGAGTTCGGACGTCCTGCCGCCCCTGGGCCTCTCCCACCACCAGGGGCCATTCTCACACTCCAAAGGGGACAAGATGGACACTAACGGGCACGGTGCGGCGGGCGGCGCTCAGTCCAACGAGTACCAGGACACTTTTGAGATGCTGAACTCGCTGCTGAGCGCTCAGGGCGTGCAGCCGTCGCAGCCGTCCATGTACGACTACCGACCCCAGTACGCGGACTACCGGTTCCCCGGCGGCTCCAGGGGGGCCAACCCCAGACCGCCGCCCCTGCCCTCAGAACCGCCCCCCCCTCTGCCGCCACTACCCAAATGATCCTCCGGTCATTTATGTAGATTTTACTTGAAATCACAAGCGTCCATCTTATGTAAAGTGTTGTAAAAAAAAAACTAAATTAGCTTTTTTTATTAAATTCACCCAATGTTTTTTGTTTTTTATGTGAGTTTCTATGACGGGGTATTAGGGCCACGCTAAGAAAATAAATACAATTACGAGAACAAAGTCTAAATAAAGCAAGAATAGTCAAATTACAAAATAAAGTTTAAATAACGTAGGAAGAAGGCTATAGGAGAATAAAATCAATTTTATGACTTTTCTTGTAATACTGACTTTATCGCAAAGTACTATGACTATTATATAATTAATTTTTAGTTGTATTATTGCATCATACGACTTAAACTTTGTAAAACTGACCTTTGCTGAATATTTCAACTTTTTTCTCAGTTTTGTGACTTCATTTTTATATTGACTTTTCTCAAAATATGATTTTACTCATAACTTTATTCTCCTGACTTTATGACCATATTTTCATAATTTTATGACTTCTCATAATTTCATGAATTTATTCTCGTAATTGTATTTTTCCTTAGCGTGGTCCTGACACTCTTCCGTATGTTTCAGGGTGACAGCAGAGAAATGTAATAATGCGGTTAGAAGTTTCACATAATGAATCTTAAAGCCTCGCAAAGAACAAAAGATTTTCTTCTTCTGCTCAATTCTAAGGAAATGTGACAATGGGGATTTATGTTAATGAAATTCAAACTGCCATCAGATATCTTTTAGCCCCTTTTTGTACTGTTTTTATAGTATGTTATTTATTGAGTGCTTTTTAAAAAAACATTGTCGACCTTTAAGGTTCCCTCCTTTCTGTCTGCACAGGGAGAGATGATTTCATCAAGACTGTACAGTTTGAGAGTGCATGTCAAAAAAGCCATGTTTTTACATATTTTCTTTTTAATTTACTTTTTATGTTCCAAGGTAAAAAAGAAAAAAAACCTCCTGCCTCCATAATTAGTGGCTGTTTTATTTGGGTTACTTGTATGAAGATTGTATTGTGGAATCTTTCTCTCTATTTTGTTACTGAAAATTACAGAAAAAAAAGAAATGTAAAGTAATGAAGCTTGTACTCCTTTAGATTTTAAGTGTTGCAGTCATTGTTTTAAATGGTTGTAAAATGTTCATATTCAGTTACACTAGCTTCATGCAGTTGGAAAGGTTTAATCATATCTACCCAGTACAGTGGTGATGAAGGACAGACATGTAATCTCACCTTTGATGGTTCTGATTTAGGATGTTTAATTGTATAATCTGTTCTGTTTTAATCATGTTAAAATTGGCTTTACTCATGCAACTGTTTTTCATAGTTAGCTTTTTTATTTTTATTAATCCATCCAAAAATGACCACTCTTTAAAAAGTTTTTGCACGTCCTCTATAATTACAGTACATCCATCCCAGTCTTGAACATGTAGTCCCATAAAAATGTTTAAATTTTATGCTTGAGCAAATTAGCAAATGTTCTATTTGTTGGCTGTACATTTCATACACATAAAGCTTTATATGGGTTTGATTGTGTAATATTACTTCTCTTAACCTGCTCCCTTTTTGTTTTTAATCAGTTTTTATGTAAAAAAAAAATGCTTCAAGCAGATTATGGTAATGCAGTTCAGCAAATCAGCCATATAATTGTAATTAATTCCCTTCATAATGATAAATATGACAGAAAAGAGGCTTTCTTTTCTTTAGGCTTTTAGTTGTAACAGGGAAATGGTGAATGCACTGAATATTTATCTTTGTAGGTGAGCCTACAATGAAATCGACAAAGTGTTACATGTATAATGGTAAAGCTATTAGAGTAGATTTCCAAAACAAATGATCTAATTGGGACAAATGTTTCAGTTGAAGTATTAACATGCTGTGAGAAAATGACTCATTTTTATACTAAGACCATATATATAAGGTGAATGGAAGACACTCATGCAACCTAACAATGCAAAAATCACATTTACAATAGTTTCATGTTTCATTTCTTGGTGTTTTTATTGACACTCAGGTCTGGAAATAAAGAAATTGGATTTTTTTTTTCTTTTCATTTAATAAGTTATATGTGAACAATGTTTTTTGATAAAATGTGGTTGCTTTATTCCGGAAGTCAATAAATATTTTAAGAAAAAGGGATTTGGACTTCTAATTTCTGTTTTTTGGGCGTGTTAGAAAGAGAGTTGTTTCCAGTTTGAGTGGCGACTTGATTAGCCAATCATGAGCCTTACATTTTCTTCTGACCAATCAGCGCTACAAGCGGGTGGGGCTAGATTGACTGTAATCAGGGAATCCGGGGAGAAGTCGCGTTATTGTAGTTTGGGACTCTTCGTCCGTCCGGACGTCTCTACAGGAGGGTAAGCAGCTTTACTACTACTAAACGAGGCTTCGTGCAGAGCATGGCTTCTACATGTTGTAGCGATATAATGTATGGCAGCTGATTTTTGGCCGTGTTTGATAAATCTGTGGTCTTTGACGAGAATTATTTAACGTAGCAGTTAGCTGATGATGCTACCAGCCAGACAAAGATGGCGACTCTTCAACTGAAGTAGTGACGCAGTGTAAAGAGGCGGGTTAAAGCTTGTAGCGCGGAGTTGGAGCCATCAAACCGCACTGTATAACAGTTATGTAAAGTATTAAAATGATATTGTTATTATTAGTGCGGCTTTTATTGTTTTTGTTTAACAGTTGCGTTTATTTTATGTGTAAAAGGTTAACTGGCATTTACCCGCGTATTAAAACTGTAGAAAATAACGACTTCTAACTGTACGTTGTTACACTTATGATGAACGCATTTTTAAATCTATATTTCTAATGTTATTGTAGGTCTAAGATTCTTTAAATAATATTTATGACACTACATTATCATTCATAACAAATATGAGAGCTGACTAACCCGTTTCAAAGGTTTTTGTGTGTCAGAGTCTGGAAAGTTTGGGAATCAGTGATCTTGACAGCAGTTCCTCCTCCTAAGCAAGCATGTGGCGACAGTTGAAAGGATTAACTCCCTTTCAACAGGGAGAAACAGGCTCAGTAATACTACTGTAGGACAGACTCAAGAAAATAAAAACTTATCACATGGTGTTTATGGTTATAGATAGTGGAATAATACAGATAAACCCATAAACCAAGAAGCTCAAGTGATTTTAGATCTCAGGAATTTAGTTACAAAGTTATTGTCTTAAACTTGTGTTTCTCAAACAGTTTAAAGTTTTTGCAAATTAGCCATCAGGGAATTCAGTTTCTTACCTAATAGCGCTTAGGTTGGTGGTAAATATTGTCTCTGCTTTTTGGAAATTGAGTTGTTAGCATTTTATTACAGTTATGAGACCTTTGCTGTATGACAGTCTTCAGTCAGAGGCTGTTTCAGACTCATTGCGAGACTGACTACTACTGGAGATCCTTCCTGCCCACAGCATCATCATCCACAATAACAAAATATCAGAAAATGTATCCATTTTAGATTGAATTCTCTTCTCTTCCTTTTCTTTCCAGATTTGAGATGAACAGAATCAGAATACACGTTTTGCCCTCGAGTCGCAACCGGGTGAGTCAGACGGCCCGACCGCAGGAGCCCCAGGCCTGCGCCTTCACCCAGCGGCCCTGCACCCAGCCTCGCCTCGAGGGCTTCGACTTCTGCATCAAACACATCCTGGAGGACAAGAACGCCCCGTACAAACACTGTAGCTACGTCTCCGCCAAGAACGGCAAGCGCTGCCCAAACGCTGCTCCGAAGGCCGACAGGAAAGATGGGTATGTGGAGGAAGGTCAAGATTCATCCTCCTAGCTACTAACCGATTCAAACACGTTTTTCTTTTTCTTTTTTTTCCTTATGTTTCTGCTGCAGGGTGACGTTCTGTGCCGAGCACGCTCGTAGGAATGCGATGGCCCTGCGAGCTCAGATGAGGAAGGCTTCCTCAGGTCCATCTCCGGAGGCTCTGCTGTCCCAGCTTAGCTGCTTCAACCGATCAGAGACCCACAGCCTAGACGGAGGACGCTCTGAGGCCAGCCGCATCCTGGGTAAGAGCTTTGGCTTGACAGCAAACTTAAATGTGAGAGGATTTACGTTTATTTTAGATCCTGAACATCATTTTAGTTCAGGACCTGAATGCTGCGTATTTTTTCAACTAATTTATGGCTGGAGCTGACAATTGGTTTAGTAATCGATTATTCTTTCAACTCTTCAGATGATTAATCAGATAACTAAATTGGCAAATTATGCAGATTTTTCATTTAACCACTTAAGCCTGGAAAAACATTAAAATGTGCAAATAAATAAATCAAATTTTTAAATGATAAAATAAGCATTTTATTTCTAGAGGGCAATAACATAATTCCTTTAGGGAAGTCTTGATCATTAAAAACTATTCTATTATTTTATTCCTAAATACCTATATAGTGTAGGGCTGACCTAATCTGTTGGATTAACAGATTAAAAATCAGATTTTAAAAAGTTCTTAAATAGATTTTCTTTTAAGAATTTGAACCTGGTGAAGCTAAAACTACCACCTGAGGAATTCTGGGTAGAAAATATTTACAGATGAAGTTTCTTTGTTTAATCTTAAATGCACAATATTTACATTGTTTATATATTCTCTTCTGTTGTTATTTCTTTCAGCAGATTACCTTTTTCTGTCTGCATACTCCAGTTAACGATTAGGCGATTACTGACTTAATTGGCGATTATTTCAATAATTGATTCATCACAATCAATTGTTTCTAATCTAATCTCTGTTTCTGTTGCAGATGAAGAAAGTCTGAGTGAAGAGGAGCAGGGCCCGCTGGTGTTGGACCAGACCTGGAGGGGAGATCCTGACAGCGAGGCTGACAGTGTTGACAGCGATCATGAAGATCCTCTGAAGTACGACGAAATGTTCAGCCATCTTTTCTTCTCCTAAATGTTTTATGTGTAGCAGAGTTGACAAGTTTAACATTTTTGAACTCCTGTTCCGACCTACAAATCATTTCTTATCGTTTATTTTACAAAAGCATTTAACGTTATCCTCGTATTATATCTGTGCTCATTTAGATTTCTTTTCGATTACCTTTGCAGACATGCAGGGGTTTACACAGCAGAGGAAGTGGCTCTGATCACCAGAGAAAAGCTCATCAGGCTGCAGTCTCTGTACATCGACCAGTTTAAGCGCCTGCAGCATCTGCTGAAGGAGAAAAAACGCCGATACCTGCAAAACCGTAAACTGGAGCATGAAACCTTAGGTAAGTACAACTACCTGCAGCCAGAAAGCATTAGATGAGATCTGTTCCCATAGAGTTCTGTAACACGATTTGTGCTTTTGGTTCAGGAAGCAGTCTGTTAACGGGACCTGAAGGTCTGTCCATGAAGGAGAGGGAGAACCTGAAGAAGCTGAAAGCTCTGCGTCGATACCGCCGCCGGTACGGAGTGGAAGCCCTGCTGCACCGGCAGCTCCGGGAGAGGAGGCAGGCGGTGACAGAGGGAGCCTCTCAGGTGAATAAAGCATCATGAAAGGATTCATTAAAGTCTTACTATAGAAAGTGTCGGTTACAACACAAAGTATTCAGTACCAGACTTTTGTATTCTCTCTTTGAGAACCACATCCATCCAGCAGGCTTTGATGCCCCCAGATCTGCTATCAATGAACTTATTAAACTTGGCTATTCACTTTTTAATAAATGTGACCTAAATCTTGTTTTTATTGCTCAGCTCACAATATCAATGTAGTATTATTTGCAGGCCTGTTGCAATAATCACTAAATCAATTAATCGCGTGATAAATCAAAACAAATTCAATAATTTCTGCTCACATGATTTATCATTTTTTTCTCTTTTCTCTCTTTCTACCAAAAACTGGGTGATAAAAGTCTTCAGTCTGATGCTTTGGGCTCTACTGGCCCTTATAGACCAGTTTAGAGGCTTAATAATTCACTTTATTTGTTGTTTTGGATATTTAAAATGTCTTCCAGTTCCAGTGTTAAATGTTCATGAATATTTAAAGTTTAGTGATCTTTGAGAATGTGTTCTTGCATTATATTACTTCAAAATGGTCTCAAAACAACATTATTGTTTATTGCAATAACTCCTGAGACAGTTTCTGGTCCAGGATAATTTGTTATTGTGACGGGTCTCGTCGAGACTTTTCAATATTTACAAAGTGGACTCCTTTCTTTTAATGAGAAAAAACCCTTGTTGCGTTTTGTTTCTACCATAAGTCACAAATCTGTTTCCATCAGAAAAATTGGACTGTTTTACTCATTTAAAGTGTTGCAGCTTCGTTTATTGTTGGGCAGGTTTTCAGTGGTTTCTGTCCACCACTCAGCACTCATGCTAACAGCTCCAACTGAACCACATCAATCATTTTTCTGGTACCTTTTTCCTTAATTGTTGCATTTCTTTCTCCTGATATTTCCTGTTTTGCGCTGCAGCTCCACATGAGAGCCGTGGGTGAAATCTGCATGGCCTTCGTTGATGGAGTGAGATGCACCAACCCCTGCCTCCCGGTGGCCAGACACTGCCTCTCTCGTATCCTTCGCTCTTCTTATGTTGAGTCACACAGTGGAGTTGTTGTTGTTGTGGGTTTTGAGTTAATTAACCCTTCGTCTACCTTTCGTTTCTGCTTCGGCTCGGATCAAAAGCAGCAGCTTGCAGTAGCTGTTAGTTTTCTCTAAAAGGAGCCCAAAGTAAAACCTTCCCGTGGTCTGTTGATTTTCTCCAGATTTACAGGGACTAAATCAATTCAGTTGGAAGGAACAATCAAGTCTAGAGCTCGGCGATGTGGCTCTTTGTTATTCCATTTCCAGATTTTTTTTTTCCTTTTGCTTTTTCTTCTAAAAAAATAATAATAAAACAATTACAAATAACAGAAAATATTTTCAAAGAGTGGATTTTATTTCAGTCATCCCTTTTGGGAGTTGGATGATAGAATATTAGAGCCAAACTACATAAATCCTTATTTAATTATGAGAATATAATCATAATACTAGGTCAATAATGAAGCAATTTTACCAAAAGAATGTTTTGAAATTGCAAGAAAAAAGTCGTTTTAATCCTCAGTCGTTAAAGACGGTATAGACACCAAACTTTTTTTCACTGTCTAAAGTTAATCAAATCAAACTTTTCTTGTTTTAGGTTAATTAAAATTACTGAAATTATTCCTATTTTTTTATTTTAAAAACGGTAAGATCTAAAGTATCTCATTATGGAGAATTAAAACTATCTTCTTTTGTTCATTTGTGTTTGTATCTCCAAAGTGGTGCTATAAAAGTTTGAAAATTTAACATAAACTTATCTCCACATCACATCATAGTCTATAGGTTTGCAGTTTTGTGTATTTTTCCGCTTTTTTCTGGGTTTTTAATCGTGTTTCTGTGTGAATTCCTTCTAATTTTCCTTAACAAGTCGCTGCTCAGACATCTGCCAGGACAGCAACCAGGTGCTTTTTAAAATCTGCCCGGGGCTGAAAGACGCTCCCTGCGACCGGACCGTCCACATGGGTCAGTCGGACGACCCCCGGTGCCCGCTGCACCTCACCCTGCCGCCGCCCATGTACCAGCCGGAGCAGGAGCCGCCGCCGCAGGAGCACTTCACCCCGTCCAGCAAGGACATGTACCTGAGCGCGGCGGAGCTGCAGCCCACAGAGAGCCTCCCACTGGAGTTCAGCGACGTACGTCTGACCTCTGCCGATACGCACATGACACAAACGTTTGCTGCTAACAGAATCGTTTCACAAACCAAAACAATAAAAAGCTAACCATTAATAAAATTAGTTTGGCATTTAATGTATCAAATTGAATGAGTTGGCATAAATCCTTGGCAGGTCTAGAGTTGATTCCCTTTTTAAGCAGCAGGGGGCGACGCTGAGGTGTCGAATTGAGCTACATTGTTTGCAGTTAATCCATCTTTGACACTTGGTGCCTGCAGCACGGCGCAGCAGCTAACTTGTTTTAATTGGACATTTCCTTAAACATAAAACAGGGAAAATTAAGCCTGTCGCAATTAATCAGTTAATCGCACAATAAATTAAAACAAGCTCAATCATTTCCATTTGCATCATTTATTATTTTTCTTTCTTTCTTCCTACCAAGATCTGAATGATAGGTTTTCCATCTGGTGCTTTGACCTCAACTACACCTTTTTTTTTTTTTTTTTTTGAGAGACTCCATAATTTATTTTATGTGTCATTTCTGTTGTTTGTTTATTCTGAATGTTTAAAATGTCTTCCAGTTCCAGTGTTAAATGTTCATAAGAATTTTAAGTTTATTAAGCTTTGAGGATGTTCTTGCTTTATTATGCCTTTACTATCATTTTTACTTAAATATCGTCTCAAAACAACAATATTATCGTTTATCATAACTTTATCGTGACAAGCTTAACTATAATTATTAAAACGAGTCATTTCAGCTCATTGATGGTAAATTTTTGAACCTCTTTTATTGATTATGTCTTCTTGACGCGCTCCTGTGTGTTTTGCAGGACCTGGACGTGGAAGGGGACGGCATGCAGGGCCCCCCGTCCCCCCTGCAGTTTGACACGGCCCTGGCCCTGGAGGACCAGACCATCAGAGCCATCGCCGAGGCTCCGATGGACATCCTGACCGGAGAGGACCCAGACCCGGACCAGGTGGACCTGGACACCTCGGGACACGAGCTTTCAGAAAGAGACGTGGACGCCATCATGGATGATCAGGTCAGTTTGAGACTCGACAGTGAAAACCATCTGGACTCCTCTGTGATTCCTCATAAGGACTAGATTTGATCTTAGTCAAAGAGACAAATGGATTTTGAAGTAGTTAATTATTTTTGACCATTTAATTTCATATTTGAATGAACAAAATGACTTTGTTCCTGTTTTAGAGCTTTGACATTTATGTTTCACACATCAGACTATAATTATATCAAGTCATTCTCTGACCATAAAGTTGGTGTTTGGAAGAAAGCTTTTAGTTTTATAACTATTGCCAAAAATAAAAATTTACATTCCTGTTTCTAGTTATTTAAGTTTTATGTAATAAATATAGTATAGATAACCCCCACCCTGTTTTTTTTTTTTTGCATAACAATAATTTAAAACTACTAAAAATGTTATTCAAGGCAATGATGGCTGACTTTAAAATTTATAATGATACCATAGTCATGTCAGGAAAAGGACCACAAATGTCTCTGCAGGCCACACACATCCTGGACCTAAAGTGTTTAAGCTTTTGCCTTTAAGGTTAATATTGTTTATGAAAACTAAAATGGGGGAAAAAACATTTTCCTTACCTGAAAGAAAAATAATGCAAAAGAAGCATATCTATTTGAAACTGAATGAGCATTTAAAGATGACTAAGATTAACTGGATAATCTAGAAACTCTGCTTAGTTTTTTTGTCTTAGTAATTTGAAGTCTAGTTGTTTTTTTGTTGTTTTTTTTCCTGCTGTTTTGACTGAATGTTTTAAGGTTACTCTGCCATATGTTACTTTTATATTTACTTCAGGACATAAAATCCAAGAGTTGTTGTTGCTGATCATCAGCTCTTCTTTTAAAGGGAAATGTGTCGACATGTAGAGGTTTGTCTTAAAAATGGGGATTTTTAATGGCTAGCTAAAATAACTTAAATGCTGTGTTTGACTTGAGGAACCAAACTTATTAAAGTCGCACAACCAGAGCAGAAAAACACCAACTTATGTTTTAGTTAACATAAATGTCACGTTTCAGTTCTCGTGAAAGTTTTGATTCTCAGTTTGTCTCATGACACAAAGCGGCTAGAAGAACCGCTACTGCTGTGGATTTTTAATGGCCGACCTCTCGTAGAAAAAGCTTTAATTTATTTCTGGTGTCTTTCCTCAGGTGGTGTCAGACGTAGGTGGAGGAGAAGAAGACGCCACCGACAGCTCGGCCCAAGACCTGGACCTGGCAGCCGGCGACGCTCCGCGATGAACCGAGGGCTTTTTATTTTTCTGCTACTTTTGGTTCCAGATAATTTGGTTCTGTGAATTGGTAATCTTCTGATCTACTGAAATACCTGGCGGTACTCAAGTGTTTGTTTGTTGTAATAAAAGGTGACAGAGGAACAAAACGCTGTCAGCTGGTTGTATTTGTCTTTGCTTTAGTGCAGGGGGGCTCAAAGGGCGGCTCGGGGGCCGTTTGTGGCCCCTAGAGTAGTTCTGAAAGGTTTTTTTAATGACCAATTTATGTCTTAAATGGAAAATTTTAGGTGCAAATCAAGTGTTTTTCTGTTATTGTGTTGAGATTTGTAATTTATTGTAAGTAGGGCCACAAATCTCCAGCAATATTTTACTAAAAAACAGATTTAGTCACATGGTTGGTCAAGACAGTTTTCGTATCTGTTGCTGGAAATAAACTACAAATGATATTTTCAACTTTTTAATTCACCTTTTAATTAAATTATTACATGTTAATTGTTGCTTAACAGGCAAAAAGAAAATATTCACAACAAAATCACTTTAGATTTTTTTATTGAAAGTTTATAATTTTTGCCCCTGAGTTTTTTATACCAGTAAAAAACTTTTATTGGTAATTGTTTGTATTATAATCAAAGTTTTGCTAATGTTCCTAACAGGTGCCTCAAAATTCTTTTTTTTTTTTTCATTGTTTTAGTCCTGCTAAGCTTCTATAAGATGTCAACTATGCAGCAAAACTAAATCTGGTAGATTAAACTGGGAGAATATTTGATTAAGCCGTTTCTCGTTAAGGAGATTTCAGCTAAGTGCCCTGTAAAATTCCTCCCCAGATTGTGAGATACTGTAGACTTGTTTAGTTCCAACAATGAGCTGCGTGTTGCATTCAGTTCACTCTGGGAAACTAATGCTATGGAACTAGGGTTCCTACTGGATCCTGAAACGCGAGAAGAGAATTTTTAGACCTTTTTCCATCAATTTCTCAAACTTCTTCCAGATCCAGGAGGGAAACCCAAACTTTTACTGCTCTTAGAGGATCTCAATGTATTCCCAGACCAGAGGGTCTATAAAGACTCCTAAATCTGCTCCATGTGTGCAGTTTTATAGTGCAATCAAGTAACTTGGCTCTAGTTGTAAAAATGCTGCAGCTATCAAATGTAAAAGAAATTTGATGTTTTAAAATTGGGCCTCTGTCTCTTTAAGAAGCTCCTGCTTTTTCTGGGACTCCGCCTTCAGCACATCGTCATGACAACATTTCTCCATTTTGGTTACAGTCTTAGGTTTCGTCTGCGGGTGGATCCGCAGAAGTTTCACCAGAAACGATCGTTTTCATAACCGGCTTCCAGAGAGGATGCATTTCAGAACTCCAGTTTCCTGTTTTCCTGTAACAAACATGGCGCCATTCTGTGTTTTCTGCATCATTTTTTCTTAATTTTAAAATGTATAGACTGGTTGGATGCAATAAATTTGTAACAGGGTAATTGCATTCAGTGGTTGATGTCTTACACCTGGTGAGACCTTGAAGATGTACCTAATAAATTGGTCAGTGAGTGTAAAACTGTTAATCACCTGAAATAAACCCTCGTCTCAGTTTGGGGAAATGTGTCGATATGAAGAAAAGTGGACCGATAAAAGCGCCTTGAGGAACTCCACCTGTGAATTAGAAGTTAAAACTGCCCAATGAGACAAAGGGGGAAATATTTTTAGTTTTTTCCCCTGTTCAAAAACAAAAAAACATTTGAGAATGTTCGTCTTTACGCTCATTTTGGACACATTTACTGCAAAGTTCTAGAATATCGCCGTTCCTGGTGGCAGCATGTTAGTTCTGGTAGTTCTAGACAATTTGACAGTTTCTTTGGTTGATGCATGTTTGGTTTTGAATGCGATGATCAGGAGTTACTCAGTACTTTACTCAGTAGACATTTTACCAAATACTTTTTACTCTTACTTGAGTAAAAACATGTTGTGCTACTTTTACTGGAGTACAGTTCTCTGCCCACCTCTGGTTCTGACCCAGTTATAGTTTCTAGGTTTATAGTAAAGCTCAACTTCTTGGAGCCACCTCAGAAAAAAAAAAGAAAAGGGGAAAAAAATGGGGCGGGTTCGGCCGTTTTCATGCAATGACATCACTTTTCCTCCGACCCAAACACAGAACACAACGCCGAGGCAGAGGAGGGGACAGCGGCCGCTGGCTGCATTGGAGCCGCCGCTGCGACAATGAGCACAAGCCGCTTATAAACGCCAAACATTTGGAGGTTTTTTCATCCTTATCAGCCATGATCCGGAGGAGACGCGCTTCTACCGGATGAGGTGAGCGCAAAATGAAAAACGCACTTTCTGTGTGGCGAAATGCTCGCTCGCCGGCCGAGATTTTGCAGGAATACCGTAACAGCACCGGGTGAAGCGAAGCTCTGGTCGGTTCTAATGTTTCATGATGGATGTTTAATTCTAAGCGTTTTGTTGCTGTTTGTGGAAGAAGCTTCAGGGCGTTTCAGCTCTCTCTCCCCGTCGGAGGGGACTCGTTTCGGCGCAGTGTTTGGGTCTGCAGGGCCCGTCCTTAAAGAGAAAATACAACCATTTTACCAACACTTCTACCTCTAAAGCAAATGTGGGTTTAATCCGCGTTTAGGACTGAGATGTAGGGTTTTATTTAGCCTCGAAACCCAGAAAGAGGAACCCAGAGAAGGAACTGGTGTGTGCGGCTCTGGTTTCATCCTGCAGCTTATTTATGATGGAAATCAGCTGCGCCTCTTTGAAAGCAGTGATGCTCCACAATCAGAAGTAATACATTAATAACAAGCGATAATAGCTCATCTGATAATGGATTAATGAGTTTAGATATTGAATAATTTCTATGAAGAAAGAAAACTAAAAATGTCACTTCCCTTGTGTGCAGGGGTGCTTCCAGGAGGCTTTAAAAGGGGGCGGTCAGAAAGGGGGGCACCAGAATAAGATTGGATGAATGAATAAATGTTGCCACATCTTTTCTTAAATTTAAAAATATGCATATAAAGTCTCTTTAAAATCATGCTTCAGGATGGAAAAATGTGTTGTCTTGTTTATCATTTATTTTGATACATTTCTTACTACGTTAAGAATTTTTAATTATTGTTGTCAATATAACTTCCTCTTAATTGTTTAATACTCCCCCAAACTGTCTAAATTATTAATGTTCCCATTTTTTCTACTTTTTGCTCTATTAAAATATCAGTGAATGTGAAAATATTATTAAATTCAAGTCAGTTTGATGATATAAATCACCTTTTTATGTGACTGGCTTCATAAAAAACCATATTATAAAAGGGAATGTTTGTCAACAGCAGCATTTGTGTTTGTGGGACTGATTGCTGTGACACGGATACAGTTACCTGAAAAGGAAGTAGTATTTATTGTCACAAACGTTGTCACCATTGATGGTTTTATTTGTATCCAGCTGTCATGCAAATCTTAAAAATG